>NW_009221390.1:65328-83572 GCF_000690835.1 Fulmarus glacialis | reverse complement strand
CCTGCTGTGCAATCAGGCAGTTACACATTACTCTGACCTGACAAATCAGAGCCCGAGGCACTTTACCTTCTTTGTACGCCTTGATTATCTCTTTGATCTGAGCTTTTGTCCGGGATGCCAGGATCTCTATGATAACACCTTCACTTGTTCCTGCACCCTTTAATAGAAAACACAGTGGAGAAATAAAGGTGGAGAAAGGCATCTAGTCATGGAGTGTAATTTATTGCTAGAGAAGTATGGTCAAGCGAGGAGTCGGAGAGCAGCAAAGTGTTAGGCTGTATGCTGAGCTGTGAGAAACTGTCAGGATGAAAGCTGGAGACACAAAGCACATTTGGTTTGAACCTGGTTTCTTTTACTGAGGTGCCTAATTCGTAAAGGATGATTTTATATAAGACTGCACTTCTGCAATACAGTTCTGGACCTGGATAATTGATGACAGACCGTGTTAGAGGGATCTGAGGAGACTAATGCTTGCCCCGTCAGTCCATCTTTGTACCATTTTAATAGACCTCTCTGCATCTGAAACTTGAAAAGGTACTGTATCAATAGGTAGGATCCCAGCCAACCCCAGCCTGGCCCTTGCACCACCATTTCTTCATTTCTTAAAGGTTTCACGTTTCAGGTGGGGCATCAGGGCATCAGCTTTGTGTCATTGAGCTCCATCCACGAAAGGCACTGCAGAAAGCAGTGAAGAGATGTTTAACTGAAAACCGTCATCTGTGGATGTTCATTCCTTGCCAAAGCTAAGCTTAGTTTTGCTGTTGCCTTCCCCAGGCTCTATGAGACATGTACGTACAGAAACTCTCATACACCCCTAAATATTAAAGCAGCATTTTCCACCATGCGTTATGCATTAATAGCATAATTAACTATTTCTCATAGGCTACTGCTAATAACAAACTTAATCATGTAACAGTCCAGTTACTACCACTTGCGTTAATAAGCACAGTTACAGGAAATTAACATTGGATCCGTGCTGCTACTTAAATGTCAGCATGCAATTCACTTACCTTCATGGCATCATGGAGCTCCTTGGCATCATACTTGAATGGGGAGTACATGAGAGCTACAATGAGCCTCTCAAAGTCGCCACTCAGTTCAGACCTCAGGCTTTCAATCAGATCCTGTTAAACATGCACCACACAGTTACATAAAAAGCCTCAGTGGATCTCTTTACTGCCTAGCACTGTTAACATCCCCGTGGCCTACAGCAATGAAGCTGAACGACAATATTGTGTTGATCGTTTATTAGAAAAGGTCCTGGGACTGAAAAAGGCACCTAACTCCAAAAAGGGATTTGTCTAAGTCCTCCCACATTCCCTGTTGTCCCATTACTCAAGTACTAATTAATTCTGCAGCAGAGCAGGGAAGATAACACTTCCTCCACCCTGCTTTACTCAGCCAGCAGAACCCGGCAGCTGAAGGCCTTGAATTGAGCAAGGGATGTAGCTTCAGACAGAGCCAACTCCCAAAGCCTGCATATAAACGTGCACCCAAGACTTTTGCAGAATCAGGCATGCAGTCTGTTTGAAGATAGACTTCAAACTTTCCTTTCACTATAATGCAGGTTTTTTAGGGTATGAGTCACCATGTTTTAGTGGGATGCAAGCACTCTATTCATTGTCCCATACTCGCCTCCCCCCAACATTTGCTTCCCTTTCTTAGGCCCTTGCATGGCAGTCCCCCTTCCAGCAAGGGTCATTGGAGACTCCTGTTTCTATGCTGACCCATGAGCCTATATTGCTCTTTCCCAATACATTTCCTTCTTTCCCCCTCTTTAACTGTGACTCTCAGACAACTGGCTCCAGAGTACGGCTGGTGGAAGAATTTTCCCGATAGAAGTAAGATTTTATCAAAGACAGAAAGATAGCCACAGAAAAACATTGTTGTCAATAACAGCAGTTCATTTTCATTTTCAGAATTTCCAAACAAATGTACTTAGTCTTTAAATTGAACTTTCTTTGACATTTAAAAGGGCCCCAAACCAAACCAATATTTTACTCAAAATGCCACTTAGAAAGGTATCAATTTTTGTTATAGCTTTGAAAGCAATAAGAAGTTACACTTTAAGTTAAAATAGATTTTAAAAAAATATTGCTGGTCAAAATGTATTTTACCAAAAAAATTACAATCTTTGGGGGAAAACCAGTTTTTCTGACCAAAAATTAATTTCACACATTCACCCCAGGCTTTATAAATAAATATTAATCTACTTATTTGCATAAGACCTGCATATTGTTTACACCATGCTTGCAGGATGAACTGTACACCCATTTACTACATTCTGCATGCAGTGAAACAGTGACTGAATATGGCTTTGTTTTGGAAGAACCTTTCCAAACTGTCCTTTGAAGGATTTGGCAATCTGTTGACGCTGCATATTGCTCCTCTTGGTTAAGACATCAATTATAGCTTGTTCATCAGTCCCTGTGGAGAGCAACAATAAGCCATAAACACAGTGCACAGAATAAGTTGAGACTAGTCCAAAATCCCAGATCACGTATTCAGACAACCTTCCTAGTTCATTGCCTTCAAAATGTAGAAGTTTAAGTATGTATCGAGGAAACTTTAATTTCTAATTTTCCACATTAAAAAATGGTACGTCTGGCTGCAATTTTCTTAAGGAATGGCTTTCAACTGAGCAGTTATAAGCAGAACATAGAATTTGCACATGTGGTTGGAGTAAACTCACCAAGCCCTTTCATGGCCTTGTACAGAGTCTGAGCATCAGGTGTGGGGTCAAAGTTTAAAGCACCTGTCACGGACTTGCCCTCTGCTTCGCTCTGAAAGAAGAAGAAAAATACGGGACTTTTCACCACTGCTTTTCATCAGCTGAAGAAAAAGTATTTTGGAAAGTAAATTAGTATTATTCATTGCCTACACACGGGGAAGGCACAGAAGAGTGGAGGGGTTGGTTCAAAGCGTCCCAGCAGAGCTCCAAAGGGAACACAAGTTTCCTGCCTCCAACTGCCTCTACCAGCCTTCGGCGCCTGGCAGAAACATGAAGTGCAACGCGCGACTGACACTGCTGCAACAGTCATTAGGTGCAGGAATCTGGTAGAAAAAGCTGAGTAGGCTGGACTTTCTTATTGACCTGCTACATACAATACCTCATAATATGTATGCTGTCGTATTACACTGCTATTAGGAACGGCATTTCTTGGTGGTTTGGTGCAGGGTAGTTTTTACCCATAGTTTTTTGATTTCATGGAATAGTCATGCTCTCACAGACCATTTTTCTAGGTAGCAGCTTTATTCTCCTGCTGCTGCTTCACTTGTGCACAGCTGATTTCAAGACAGAAGTATCTCCGCTGGAAGGATTTGGGTCGAGAGACTACTTTGAAGGAACAGATCCATCTGGAGAAGTGCAGGTTTGATGTTCTTCCCTGAACCAAGGGCCAACTACACAGGAATCCTCCAGACAGACCCCTAAGGCACTGCCAGTGCTAGAGTCCCAGGCCAGAAAGACACGCTGAGATTTATTCCAGTCACCACAAGGTAGTGGAGCCATCAACCAGGACCCAGGCTTAAGAGCTTGAATTTAACAAAAGTTGTTAGTCAAGGGACTGGCTTGAATATATTGACGCATCTCTAGCAATAAGGTCCTATCAACAGGGAAGTACCTGAGTGGTTAGTCAGAGAGAGTCATCACCAGTTTATTTCAATAATGGACAGAGTTTTCTCTTCCTTAGCAGCAGAGATATTTAAGTTGCCCCAGTAAACTACTGTATTGTCATAGATTTACTTGCAGGGATATGATTAATATTGAACTAATGATATCAGTATGACTTGATGGATTTTTCAATGGGGCTGGCCTCAGAGCTAGATAAAAAGCACCTTCAAATCAGAGCTTACAGACCAGAAGGAATCACTATCTGACTTGCATAACACAGACCAGCAAGTGCCACCCAGCAGCCTCCTGCTATGGCGCAAATCCCTTCTGCTCTTATCTCCTGTGCTAAAGAGGGCTCTACCCCTCTTCTCCTAGAGTCTCATCCAAGTTGTCTCCAGACCAAATGCCTTCAAGCGATCCTTGCCAGGCAGAAAAGCTTGTGGAAATTCCCTTCAGGACCTGCATTCCTGGTTTTTAACGAGAGGCTGCAAGATTAATAGCTGCATGCTCAGGAGAGCCTGTCAACAAATGCCAGGTTTAGCCTAGCGCCACAGCTGAAGCATACCCACACTGTGCAGCGCAGATGCTCGCAAACTAGCTCAGGTGTCCTTGTTGAGTGCTTTACTGGTAGATACAGCTTGCACATGTTTGCATGCTGGCCCCTTTGCCAGCCAAGCTCTGGGAGCAGTGACAAACAAGCAAGAGGCAATGATGAGTATCAAGAGAGGTAGTATGTTCATCAGTCAGGAAGATCTGGAAGAGGTCTTCAGTTTGCAGAAGTCTGCTTTACAGCCAGCACAGAGACAGACTCTTGTGCTACCACACCCTGCTCCCAGCAGGGAGAGCAGCTGCAGAGTGACGGTATCAACAGGGAACTTCTCACTAGATGCAGCTTTGAGTCCCAATAACTACCGAGCAGCAAATCTAAGGCTGTGGCGAAGCTGTCACTGCAGAAAGAGCAATGACAGACTAAAGCATTGCCACCCCCAAAGGTTTGTCATCAGTCTGGAACAGTCTGGAGGTTTGGCTGAGCTGGTAGGACCATTGCAAGCGCTCCTTTTCTGCTCCCCTTTGAAGTCAGCCAGCACCACCACAACTGCCCTGGAAAGCAGATTACACTCAACCATCTGATTTGGCTCTGAAAAAGATGGACAAACCTCTCTACCTGCATACAAGGGCTCATATGAAAAAAACACGTTGGACCTGTGCCTGGTGACTCAGAGAAAGAGGGAGTGCAAAGCTGAGCTTTCATTTGGAGGCAGAGGAAACAACTTAAACAATAGTCTTTTTTTTTTTGGTACTAATTCCAATAAACATTTACAGCCCATCCTGG
This sequence comes from Fulmarus glacialis, assembly GCF_000690835.1. Lineage (NCBI taxonomy): Eukaryota > Metazoa > Chordata > Aves > Procellariiformes > Procellariidae > Fulmarus > Fulmarus glacialis. The sequence continues at coordinate 78,626 of NW_009221390.1, read as the reverse complement.
CTCAAGTAGCGCACTCATGACTCACTCATACACCTCATTCTCTGTGTATTTAATTGTTCCAGCACAGGTACAATCACAACAGGTTTCCAGAGTAACCCTGTTCAGTTTGGTCTTGTTTCCCAGATTAATTGATCCTACAATTACCTAACTGAAACTAGGCATCTGTGTAACACTCATGTGAAGATGAATAATTGGCACGAAAGCAATGGAATCAGTGTTCCTTACAGCTGATGCTCTGAGAAGTTTTTTACCTATAAATGAAGGGGAAGGGAATTAAAAGTTTTTCTACTAAAATATTTTCAAACCTAAGCAGTAGTTTATTGAAAAGCTGGCATTTGGGGACAGGTGGGGTTACTGGTTTTTTTCAGTGGAATGTTTCTGAAAAAGTTTCACATTTTTTCACACTGTTGCTTTTGAACTCCATTTTTTATGAAGAGTTTGGAAAACCAAAACAATTTTCTACCATCCTTTCTTTGCCCTCTCACCTTCTCTTCATGCCTCCACCCCCTACAACACCAACAAGTAAAAGATCATTGGAGCTTTCAAGGGCTTTTCTCACTCTAAGTTTTCAAAAGATTTCCAGCTTGGGGTGGGGTGGAACAGATCAGCAGAAAGGGAAAAAATAGAGTCAGAGCTACTCCAATCTTTGGGAAAAGTCTGTTTTACTGTACTAAACTTCCAAAAGGAAATAGGGAGGCAGAGGGAGATCAGCAGAAAGGAAGGTTACAGTTTTAATCTTTCTGGGGGAAAAAACCCCATGCTATGTTCCGAGATCAGGAAAGCTGCCTATCTAAAGGAAAGTAGGAATTAGCTGGGTATTCCCCAACCCCCAAGGTGTTTTTTTGTTTTGTTTTGTTTCTCCAGGTCCCACCCCTCTGTTGCAAAATCGTAGCTGAGGACCTGAAAAATGGTCACGTCCATGCAAAGTGGTTTCTCACTCCTTGATGACCTATTGCACCTGAGGTAATATAATACACTGCAAGACAGCTCTCCTACGCTTCCCGGGCACCTTTGCTGGCACGTGGCAGGAGAGGCCCCTTTCAGCCCCTGCTCAGCTCGCCCTTTGCACAGGCTGCTGAAACATGAAGCCTTCTTCACAGCAACGCGGAGCGGGGACACAAATCTTTCCAAAGATGACACAAAAGCAGTCAAGAGAAAGCCTGTGCGCTACCAGCAGTGGTGCCGGGCAGGGGACTGGGCTGGGGAAGAAGAGTTCTCTACCAGTATTCCTCCCTTGCATGTCTCCAGCAGGTCTCTTCCAGGCTGCGGCTTATAGGTATCTGGAGATAAAGTCTGGGGGTAAACTGGCCTTCCACATATGGGAGAGCTCCCATCGATGGCCACAGAGCTATGCGCATCAGCAGAGCTGCCTCCTGCCTGGCCTGAGCCGTACCCTGGAGGCCACCTCAGCACACCCCACGAGCATCCCCCCATCCTGCCACATTCCCTTCAAAGCCACAGGAGTTTATAAGAGAACATACACAGCATTTCTGGCTCCTAGCAGACAGACAGGGTGTCCAAGTCCACATCGTTGTTGCAATATCAAAAACCCACCAAGGAAAAAGACACTGTGGCATGACCACATCTCCCTCTGTGACCACAGCCTGCCAGCACAACTCGGGACCAAAATGGGGACAGATCAGTGCCCTGAACTCACTGCCACAAGAGAGGGGAGCAGATGAAGAACCTGCAGCTTTCAGAACTAATGCAAACCTCAGCTGTGTTGCTTTGCTGCTCCCCGGTACTGTCTCCCCATGCACACAAACACCCCTGCACCGCTCTCAACCGAAGAAGAGGGAAAGTCTGCTCCTCTTCTTAAAGCCAGCAACCATGTTAACACCTTCCTTAATCAAGGTTTTGGAAGTGCTGAAAGCTATTTCATAGTCAGAAAAATGAGTAATTGGGTCTGGCTGTTTTTTAAAGGGAAACATTTCATTCCCACACAGTGCCTGCTAAGTCAACTTATCAGCAACTTAGAAGTCAAGGTGTCTTACTTCAGTATTTCCTCTACTTACCCAGGCCTTCCACCATGCCATTGCAGTCTCAGTAGTGATACCTGGGTCTGTTGGTGAAGAAAACCAAACGTATCACACCTCATGGTTAGGGAAACAGAGATTTGAAGGGGGTGGAGGGAGAAGAGAAAGAAAGAAAAGTTCTTTTCAATAAACTTACCACAAGAAAATTGGAATAACTGTACTCCTCAGGAGGCTTATTCCCTCTAGAAGCTGCAGAACGTAACTGGCCTCTCTGTGCTGGGAACACGCAGGTATAAACCATCCATATCTACAAATTCCATGGGGCAACGCCCTCAGATGTGACTCAACCTGTTTTTTCACATATGATCTCACAGGGAGAGATCAAGTTGCTTAATAAACGAGGCTTCCCTTGTGAGGAGCCCTACATTCAACCCCGTTGACTAAAGCTCATTGTAATTTTTCCACTGCTTCTCCCCACACACACACCCTTCCCCACTAACATTTTGGCCTCTGGCATGAACACCACATGCAAATTACAACCAGGTAATTTCTCAGCATAAAACTCCATTGAGACTTGGTGAGTTCTGCTACAACAGAATAAGCCACTCATAATAACGACTATTTCTATCTCTACCTATCTGGAACACAGCAAAACAGGACTCCAGAAATTTAATAAACCCTCCTCTACCTCCCTTCCTTCAAAAAAGCTTTTTAAAAAAGCAAAAAACAAAAAACCAAAAAAACAACCCAAAACAAAAAACTAACAGCCACAGCCACACCCCACACCATACATGTCCTACATCGTAAAGCTCAATAAAACAGCAGACTGTGCAGAGACTCAGGAGGTCCCCCCATCCCATACCTAGACTTGCACGGCATCAGTCAAGAAGCATCTCTAGGCTAACGTAGGACCAGCACATTTAAGGCTAACAACTTTCAGTAATGCCAACCCCAGCAAAGTTGTCGTAAGCCTTGCACTAGCTGCTGTGACATGTTAAGGCTTAGGAGTAGAGTGTGAAATGTTATTTTTTTTTCCTTTTTGTGTTTGTTTTAAAAAGAGCTGAACAGCTCTTAATGCTTTAATTTGGAGAAATGTTTCTGTGAAATCAGCTGAAATATGTTATGGTTGTAGCAATATTTTCCTGTCTAGACTTTTGTCAGAATCCACCCGTGCCAGCATTTATTTATTTATTGTAAATGGAAAGCTGCCCTGATGGAAACGTTCCCACCAGTTATATCTTAACCCTTGCTATATAGGAGCTTTGTCTCCTCTCACATTTACAGACCCACATGGGATGCTGTGTAAACACCAAACTACCGAACGTCTCTTATTTCCTTCCCACACATTGCTATTTCACTTAACCCAGCAGGGTCCCCCATGGCCTGGGAAGCTGCCCTGGCTATTCCCAAAAGAACGAGCTGTGCCAGCTGCTCCTGCCTCAAACACATCCATCATATGGTGAGGGGAAGTTGTGAAGGAGGAGGCATTGCCATTGCTTGGCATAATAAGCATGCTGCTAGGGTCTGCACTGGCTTGGTTTCTAGCCACGTTTGAGAGGCAGGTTCATCAACAGCACACAGCAAGGAGAGTTCACGAGTGGTCCTTCGTTCCTCCTCCTCCTGAGGGTAAGGTGGATTCGCAGGCAGGGTGGATTTGCTTTTGCTGGATCCCAGGGTTGTGCCTGGCTGGCTACATATGCCTTTTCCCTGTGTTGGGATTTAACTGGGTAAGCTTGCCATGGAGGTCAGCTTCCTTGAGGACCCCAAGGACAAAGAAGCCCTTCTAGACAGAAAATCACACAGTCACAGCAAACAGCTGTAGGTCACAGAGGGGAGCAGAGACCAAACCAGACAGAAAATGGGAAAAAGCCCAAGTGGTCATTCTTGCCAGCATGAACTAAAAAGGCTGCGAAGGGACACAACAGGGGATTTTAATGCAGAGAAACACTGGCCAGATTTTAAGAAATCAATATGGATGAGCTAGGAAAGGTCTGGAGAACCTGAGCCCTGCAGCAAGGCTCAGAGCAGCACTGCACAGTCTTAATACAGACCAGAGCAGTCGGCACTCGCAGACCGGTGGAGCGGGAGGCAGACACTGCAGTCCAATATCTCTTTTGCTTGCGCAGATGCTGTTAAACTGAGCAGCTTTAAACATGAACAGCCTCATCTTCACTACATTTCTTGTCCCTCCCTTAACACACATGCTGTGTATGTGAGTGAGCATATCCGAGGTTCATGCACTTCACTACTGTGTACCAGAGAGACATATCTTTTACAGCACCAGTAAGCTATGTAAGGCACAACCTCACATATAGCTCAGTGATCACCCTCAGGAAGATGCAAAACTTCAGAAAAGGGGCAGAAGATGATGCACGGGTTCTCCCAGGCCTCACTGTCTCACACCCCCCATCCCACCCCGAGGCCATTTTTGCCTCTCAGGTAATACTCCTTTTTGGAAAGTGAACTCTAAATGTACTAACAAGACTGTCAGTAGAAACTCTGCCCAACATCATATTAAGGTGGTTAGAATCTGACTCAGACAATGATCCTGTTTGCTGGTACTGCGGCATCCCACAAAATACAGTCATCTCTCAGCTATCTGCAAGATGGTTACCTGGGCAGTGGGTCAACTGTGCTGTGGGTACAGACACCTGTAAAGTGTCTCCACCGTCAATCTGTCTCAAGCCTCATCCACAGGCCTCCTCTAGGCTTTCAGAGAGTCCCTGCTCCTGCCGATAGCCCGGCACAGCCATCAGCCAGCCAGGCTGAAACCCGGAGCAGTGGGCAGAAACCTCCAGCAGAAGCAGCACATGCACCATAATCAAGTTTGGTTTGTGAGTTTTTAAGCCATTTGGTCCAAATCAATTTTCAGCTAGACAAAATGAAGAAGCTACCAGGGTACTTCGCTTTTCTTGACTCTGCCCTTGGGACTTTCCAAGCTTGAACCAGTGACATTGGAGCTGCCCCTGATATATACTCAACCAGTGTAAGGAAAGTTATAAAAGAAATCACAAGCAGGATTTTGCTCAACCTTTTTCAAACCCCAAAAATATTTAAGGCATGAAATAAAGGTGCTGATAGCCTTAGAACAGCGCATTACTGGCATTGTTTCAAGAAGCTTTTACCACCCATTAAGCTCCGACTGCTCTGTTTTAGGTCCAATTAGAGCAGTCTAAAGGATATTCTGATTTAGATTGAGGGTGACTAAAGTCTTCTAGGGTACAGAGGCAGCCCCCTTTTCCATCTGCAGGTTTGTAAAGTCTGGCCCTGTGCCTGAAAAGTTTCAGGCCAAGAGCAGACTGCTTTGGAACATGAAAGCTTGTGGAAACAAAGTTCTCAACTGCTCAGCAACTTCACTTACTCCATGGCTTTCACTTCTATTAGAACTTTTTCAAGCCTAACAAGAACAGCACAGCCCGTTGGGAATTTCACCCCAAAGTTTGGGGATTTTTTGGGTTTTTTTCAGCCAGGCACTTGGAAATCAAGTGGAATCATTCTGGAAACAACAGACCAAACACACAGAGATACTTTTATGCAAAGCGATAATCTGATGAATCGTATAACATAACTACTTAAATTTGAGGAAATCAGAGCTCACCTCTCAGACCAAACAGGAAAGAGGTACTCTGTTACAAGGCTAAAAGCTTATTAACTTTCTCCAATCCAGACCATGTAGAACTGTAGCTCTAATGAGGAGACAGTTCAGCAAACTGCAGAATTTTCTTTTATACATAAAAGAAATCACCAAACTCATGCAGTACTATGCTTTCCAGGTCTGGACATACCCCCCCTTGCTTACAAGTCTTCTAGCTCTACACCCATTATTAACAACACTTTGCTCTACCTTCCAGTGACTTACACCACTCTCTTGCCCCAGCAGTTGCTGTGTTTGCAAACAGGCTTGCGCTCTCTCGCTGTGCAAACTACACTAGTTTCATCCTGCTGATTTTAAGCCACTGTGCAAAAAAGTCCAGAGACCAGGCATTACAACCTGCTTCTGCTGCTCCCTTTTTTTCCTTTTCTTCCTGTTTATCACTAGTTAAATGGATACAGCTGAATGCCTTCACAATTCTTTAGAGCAAATGCCCTTACATCTAGTAATCAGCTCACCATCACCTGAAATCAGATCATTATATGGGAGAGCTGTGTAAATTTGCCAGCAAGCCAATCCAAACAAAAAGTTGTTGTCTGTTTATGAAAGAGGTGTGAGCTGGGGAAAACTAGCAGATGGGGAAGGCAGCAGTTTTGAGTAAGGAGAGCATCTGCGATGCAAAAATAAAGTCACTAGAGCCTCAAAATCACATACCTGGCAGCTCAGTGCTCACCCTGCCCTTTCCTCTTGTGCCTTTGAACCATCTTTCACAGTGAAAATGACCCCAAAATAGGATTATTTCCATTTGAAAATCACTACCACACTTAATTTTCCAAGTTTCCTTTATTACCGCAAGCAGCTTTGTGCCAAGTACCGTAAGAGAAAATCCCTGTCTATATATGTTGTGGGGGGTGTTCAGTCACAGAAGCAGCCATAGAGTAAAAACTCAGGGCTTGATTCCCCTCAGCACCTTCATAGCTCAGGCGGACGAGCCCTGGGGTCAGCGGGGACAGCAGGGGACTCTGCACAGAGGTTTGCACAGGTTAGTGAAGGGTGTGTTGACTTCGCCTCTCCAGAGCACCTTTACTGCACAGGGCCCCTCTGCTGCCGGTGGGAGAGCCAGGGTGAGGCACTAACACAAACACAGCAGAGCACGTCCCCTTGGCTTGCTCCGGCTCTGCTCTGCTTCTGGCTGACTCTGGCTGAGCATTTTTCTGCTCATTCCTTTCTTGTGCTAGCACTGGTGCCAAGGAATTCCTCCCAGTCGCCCTAACAACCGTTCTGCACACAGAGCAGGCAATTGCTGCTCTCGTTTAACCCCAAAGGCCAACAAAGAAAGCACCATCTGAATAAAAATGGGCAAAGGCAGCTCACATGTCTGATGGGGACATGACAGATGTCAGGAGTTCACATGCCAGTAGCGGGTGGTAGGCAGCATTTGAGAAGCCTTTGGATGCTTACATGTGAAATATTTTGTGCATGTCCCCACCTACCTCTACGGGGATTGTTTTTTGTGTAGTCCTTGATGGAATAAGTACAGGTGTCTGTACACAATTAAAGACAGTCCTGCTGCTTGAAATGACCCTGCGATGACAGACTTATACAAAGCAGCCTAAGGGAGAAAAGAGAAAGTCCCTGGATGTCTCTGAAGTCCAGCTGTTTATAGTAAGGCAGCAACATACCCTTTACTGCTTGCATTGATTGGCATGTCGGACAGCCTTTTTTGGTAAGATATGCTTTTCCCCAGCTTTTACAGACTTATTAGTAGTGACGGAGACATAAATTACTTTTACTAAAGGTAGAAAAAATAGCAGGTTTGCTACACTGCTAGCATGGCGTACAATGTAGGTGTCCAGCCTTCCTGATCAGCCAAGATATCTACCGATACCATTATACGGCCAAGAGCCTCAAATCACACACTACCTAGCTCAGAGAGGAGAGAGAAGCCTTTGATTAGGGACAGGAGACAATAATAACTCATCAGAAACCCTGCTGTCCTGCTGAGGGCTGGGGTAGGCTGGACACAGCTGGGACAAGGGGCCACCACCTGATGCCATCCTTTGTAGCCCCTACTGACTTGCAGCCCTGACTACTCTGCAGCAGGAGTTGAGCCAGCAGCCCCTGTCACAGGCTCACCCTGGTGCTGATCATGCAGTACTGCCCCGAAAGTAGCAGCTGCAGCTGGATGACTTGAGATCCACAGAGTTCAAGCATTGTGGAGTGATCTGTGCTGAAGGAGGTTAAGGTTAAAAACCAAGAGATCATGGTGTCACTTCTGATTTCCTGGTAAAATCAGGGGTAATACTAGCGCTTCAGGGAACATCCAGCTTTGGCAATGACTCCTTGTCTGCTTGTATATCTCATTTTGATTGCATTTAGTGTTCTTTTTCACATTCTTCTTTACAGCTACGTTTGCCTTGAGCTTTCAAGTGGCCATATTCCAGCCCAGAGCTGGCTACACTGAAAAGAGCATCCTGGCGCAGGCTCCTTGAGATGCTGCTAGTTCAGCTAGGCTAGGAACGATGGCTTGTAATTGCTCAGTGGCAGAGTCTGGGAACACTGCGTAGTAGTACTATGTCTGGGTGCTAGTACCAAGGGCCTAAAACACTTCACTTCAGACCATGGCCCTGTTGAGTTTGCAGAAGTAGGGAGCCAAAGAGGTGGTTTAAAGAGCTCACAGACTATTAGGGTAAGATGTTATCATGACACCGTCATCAAAAGAAACAGGTATAGGATTGAAAACTAGGAGGAACTTTGCCATCAGGTGCAGATGTTTCTCTGTGTTCCTCTGTCACCTATAAAACCACTGGAAAGTCTCCCAGTGATTTCAGTGAGCGCTTAGCCAGACCCATGGCCTTTTGGTTGACTTTGGTTCCCCTCCCACTGCTGCAGAATTGCAGTGACACTACTGAAGACAGTGTGGCCATGCCAGTTGCACTAGTAACACTGCAATTGGTATCCAGACCTCTATTTGTGTACATTCAGATGTCTTGGTGGACACAGCAAAATCTTGACGAAGGAAAACAGAGGCAAAAAGACATGAAATATTGCTTTCCTCTCTTGGGACATGGTGTTCGGTCTCTACTCAAGTACCTATGATTTTCATCACCTAAGCAGACCATTGGGGACACTTTGCATGAGCACTCAGTTGTGCTCATGGGCAGGAGCAAGGCTTTGATAAACGGGTCTGCCTGTACTAGTTTGTCATTCAAGGTATAGACAGGTCGCTGAGCCAGATCTCACAACAATGTGGACACTTACACATCCTCCCCCTCACTGGAATGCCAGCTTCTAGGACCCGTTGAAGAATTCACAGCTACTGGGAATGTGTGTGGGGGAATTGTTTGGTTTTGTATTTTATTGTGTGCCTACCCAACGGCTGTTGCTTTCTAAGAGAAACCAACATATTTCACAAGCAACAAGAACAGAAAACAGGGCAAATAATCTTAGAGAAGACTTTTGCATTAAAGGCACTAAAAATAGCAATAGTGCTGTTAAAACAGCCAGCTCTCCTTAAGCTGAGGGCTGTGGTCTAGCTGTGTTGAATATCTTCCAAGTGTTCAAGATTTTTCTTGGAGACTTCTGCCAGATATGGGTGGGTGATCTAAGACCAGCCCCCCTGTGATACTGAGGTGATTAGAGTCCACTGGGTCAAACCAGAGAGGATGTTTTCAGGGTCACGGAGAGAGCAAGAAATCAAAACAAGCTCTCCCAAGAGCCAGATTCACAGTGCCACAAGTGTCTCAACTGCAGAATGGCAGGAAGTATTCATTCATGCCTCAACAGACTACCTTGGGTCCCAAATGGGGGGTTATTTTCAGCGCCAATTTTTGTTACAATGGTGATAAATGAGGGCTGAACATTTCAGACACGGAACCGTCATCAGCTCATAGATCAGCTCAGTTAGGTGCAAGAACAGAAGAGGACTGATAGTCAGGGCTCATTCACCTGGAGGATTTCACTCAGCACATGTTTCAGGGTTGATCTGTGTCTCTTTGATAGTGACATAGCAACCAGGTCACAGCTCACCAGTGAGTGTGCCTGTATGAAGTGCAGTGTCGAAAACACAGCACGGGCTCATGCACGCTGCCACATTACCAGTTTGGCTCTGTATGAGGCTGAAAGAGGCAGGGCTGTGGCCAAGGAAGGAGTGGCTCTGAAGGAAAGAGCCTGGAAAGGCAGACTGACCATGGAAAGAGCTGAGGAGGGAGCAGGTTGTGGCAGAGGTCTATCAGTGCTGGAAGGAGGAAAGGTGGCAGCCCCAAGGCCTGCCCCAAGCTTCCTTCATGGGTCAGCCTGCTGTGGAAAGAGAGAGCACTGAGCAGTGGGATTACCACGCTACAGTTACCTAGCTGCAGTTCTGCTATTGAACGGCCCAGAAATGCTGAACCCTTCCCGGTCCAAGAACTGAACCTCAGTGGAAGCCTTTAGCCATCAAACCATTTTTAATTGCAGAGATCTAGTTTGGTGCAAGATGCATAACAATAGATGCTGTTGGCTTAGGAGATGGTCATCTCCAATGCTGGGCATTAGGGAAAGCATCACATTGCTGCCAAAGCTGTGTGATGTCTGGAGGATTGCTTTTGTTAGGTCAGCATGTCCTTTTCTGGTCCTATGAGCTTTTGGGAATCTCAACAGAGATTTGGGCATTTCCTGTATAAGCAGGAAAAGTACTGCACTGCATCACAAGTTGATGGTAACTGCAAAACAAATGAAAACTGTTATCCCGGGGGACTTTTACAATTCCCATTTCCAATTTCCATTTCTAGCAAAAGGCAGTTCTCTCTCCTGATGTGAGTGTGTGCACATGTGTCTACACGAAGCAGGTCAATCACATAGATATGCATCTGCGTTAACTCCCTCCTAAGATTACAAGCATGCAACACTATGGACAAAAGCAACCTGATCTACTAGGGTGATCACGTATTTCCAGCAGCAAGCTGCTCCCTGCTTAGTAACTGTGCAAGCCCCAGCTGAGCATGTGGACCTCGTGCTCGTGGTGGCTCAGATGGATGCTGGTCGGTGGTGAAGGTGAGGAGGACCAGAGAGAGAATGGCAGCGACATGGCCCACAGGTTTTACAGCCAGGGAGTTGCTCCATGGCAGGACAGACGAACAGAGAGCACCTGGACAGCATGTTCACTTTGTGGGTGGTAGAAGAGGCTGTTGCTGGAGCTTGAACTGCCCGTTTAAGCAGGGTTTCCACAGCAAAACCAGCTTGAAACAGATTTTTTTTGTTTTAAAGCAATGCCGATTTCCCACTCTGCTCCGGAGAAGTCCGAGCAGGCTGCTCCGCTGCGGGAAATAGGCTGTCGAGTCCTGCCCTCCAGCGGCAGTCCGGCCAGGCCTGCCTCCCCGACCACCATGGCCACCGTCCCCTTCCTCAGCCCCGGAGAGCCCTGCACTGCCCTTACCAGAGCACTGAGCGCTGTCAGCAGGCCGCAGCCCAAATGGCCACTCAGGGGTGGTGCCATGTGCCATAATGTCCCTGCGCCTGTGTGCGGTGGCCTCCCTTCTGCAAGTGATAGCCCTGCCAAGGAGCATCTCCTGGCTGGCATTGGTTTGGGTCTCATGGCATCCCTGCTGGGAAATGCTCTGTCAGCCCTCACAGGACAAACACACGCTAACTATTTCCTTGCTGTGTGCAGCCGGAGGGTCAGGATTGCCACCGGCGAGGAGGAGGGGGAAATGCTGTGTTGCCAGGCCCATCAATGAGGTAGGAGGAAGCGCTGGGGGGGGATTCACCCGTCAGCAGTTTTTCCCATCAGCGGAGGGGCAGGGGAGGTTGGGTCAGCCAGGGGCCTCGCTGGGACTCCAGTCCCCACCTCCCGAAGTGACACCTAGCCAGGGTGATGGGTTCGGTGAAGCTGTGATTGCTTACGGCCCCTTTTCCCTGGGCCGTGGAAGAGCTCTGCTCAGAGCATGGCCTCCACGGCAGCTTCAATCACCTCCCTCGTTGTTGTGCTGAAAGACAGGCAGCGACAGAGCATCTTGGGGCTCACAGGCACCCCTACAATAACAAGCCAACACGCTCTGGGGGGCTGATGTTTGCCCTCAGCCTGCTGTCTGAGCAGCAGCAGACTTCCAGGGGCAAGTGCTTCTCCGCAGCTTGACCTCTGCACGCAGCTCTCCCAGAGCTGGTTAGGAAAGGCGCTGCTGGGGCCAGATCCTGGCAGAGAGACATCATGCACTTTGCTTGGCTGCAAGCACACTGACGGGCTATTTTTACTTATTTCCTGCTGTTGAGTTGGGGCTGCTCCTGAACTACCAAAAATACCGGAATGCCAGACATGAGTCATGCACATGGCCAGCACGAGGAGCCTCTCCCGCCTCTTCTCTCTGCCCCAGGGAGCTGCAAAGGTACCCGAAGAGGAAAGCTGGCAGCTGCTGAGTCTAAGCGGAGCCACCATAGCTACAGCTGCAGAAACTGCCTGGCCAGGAGTGCTGAGCTGTACAGTTCGAACAGCCAGAGCTGGGCTCTGTCCTTACAGCAAGAGAAACTGAGGCACAAAATGGAGGGCAGAGAAACAGCCATAGCCTGATTTGCCTCCAGTAGTATCACAGGAGGGAAGGAAAGGCTTAATGCTGGCTGTGCCACCCCACAAAAATGACTCTGCAGAGTTGGTGAACGCAAGGGCGCTCCGTCAACTCCTCGGAGCCCCTCTTGGCACCAGCAGGCTGCAGCGCAGGCCCCCCGAGAGCAGACAACCACTGCCTGTGCATGGCTCAGGAAAAGGAGAACAACAGGATTCATGGGGGATGCAGAAAACTCACCCTCCAGATACATCTTCCAGGAGACTGTGGCAGAGCCACTGTCTGAGGCCACCTGGGAAGCATTCTGCCTGCTCTTCCCGGGGCAGGGTCCGGCTGGCCTGAGTTAGAGGCAGACCTGCTCCTTCACTCCTGCATGTGGCCAGGAGGGAAATGAGCTATTTCCTATTTTGACCTGTGAGTCACTTCAGCGATGCAGAAACCATTAGTATTGACAAAAATAGAAGAGAGCCGGGAAACCCCAGAGCCTGCAGAGAGCTGCAGTTTCTCCCTGCCCACTTTTTCCCCTAGAGAAAGACAAGTGCTCAAGGCAGCAGTAGTACCTGGCTGTACCTGCTAGCCTGGGAAGAGATAGACCCCACCAGGGTCTCTGTGACTGTTCTGGTGGACAGGCTGTCACTCATGGTGTCTCAGACATGGGCTGCATGCATTCCTGGAGCAGGTGGCTCCTGGTGATGTATGGTAGACCCAAGTCTACCGTCATGATGGTGATGGCTTGTAAGGGTTGTTAACTACCTTCTGAAGGCACCTGTCTGCTGAGGACATTGCAGCATTTCCCAACTGGCACCATGCCCAACAGCATCATCGCTGCACTGGCCTCCGCTTAGTGCCAAAGATCCCAACACACCTTACACAGGTGGATCAGAAATCCAGAAAAGAATAGAAAAAAACCCTAAAGCTGACCAGGAGTAACCCCTACATCTAGGCACGTTCACTTCTAACTAAGCTATTCCTGATGCACAAGGAAAGAGAGGCACAAAGCAGCCACAGTTGTGTTTTTGAAGAGGATGAGCTGCCACATATGCTTGCCATATTTTCCCATTGGTTTTGGTTGGCCAAATATGCCTTTGATGATGAAAGGGAATCTTAGGGCTCCTGTTTTCAGCTCAAAACATCTTCCTACATACTTAAAAAAATGGAGACTAGAAAACATTTGAGGGCACTTAGTATTTTACCTTA
>NW_009221390.1:64849-65309 GCF_000690835.1 Fulmarus glacialis | reverse complement strand
AAGAGTGGCTTTATTTAGTAACCTGTGTCAAACGCATGTGTGTTTATTACATGTGGATATGTCTTGACTGCTATGTTCCTCTATGCCCTCTGGGAAGACTCATGCTCTAAAACCATATCCTTCTGCCATCAGAGGGAAAAGTGTATACCTCCAATGTGAGGTGTTCTAGGTCACAGGACCTAGGACATTTCTGCAGGGCCCCTATTTCTATCATGAAGAAACAGACAGTCTGTTTCTGCCCAAGAATCATGGCCCAGAGGCTCAGCAGGATGCAGGAGGACACCAGCATGGACGAAAGGCAACTCAGCTGCTACATGGCAGTGATAGGCTGGCATGAGGAGAGCTCACTTCAGTGAACTCTGTGGCAGAGACACAGATGGGGTTATCTAAGGACCGTCAGTGAAATATTTATCCATGCACAACAATCCTGCATCTCTGAAAGCTTAAAAGGAAACATTTC
>NW_009221390.1:49348-64831 GCF_000690835.1 Fulmarus glacialis | reverse complement strand
GCAGGATGTTCCCTTTCTTTCAGGGAACTCTTTCATCTCATTTCATCGTCTCACAGTTCTCCTGAGCTGCAGTCAGAAAGCAGAGTAATACCTGGTGAGGAAACTTCCAGCGTACCCTCTCTTGCAGTGAAAAGGGGGGTCCTCAATTGCAGGTAGGGGGAACTTTGCTGCAGAAACCAACAAAGCTTGAGATGAGTCCTAACCCAAAGGGCAAAGCACATTCACAGAGTAAAGATCAGACAACTTCCAGCACAGGCAACATGCTCTGCCTGTGGTTTCTTAAGGAATGGGAGGATAGGGGGAAAGGGCATTTTTTTTCAGTTCCTGCCTCAGATTGCTGAAGCCACTAAAATTCTTGCTGCTGACTTCCACGCAGCCAAATAGGGTATGCTGGTGTATGTTCACATGTAAATGCCACCCTGAGACTGTGAGGTATGTTTGAAAGATGCTAAATCAGCATTAGAGGCTATTTATAGAAAAGTCCATAACCAAAGCCCTGGATCTGCACATTCCCAGTCTCTGGGGAAGTTCAGGTCAAATCTGAATTTTGTTGTCTCAGGCATGCATAAACCTAACCAGCCACAGCTGCAGCCAGTGTTGGGTTTTTGTTAATGCAGAACAAAAATGCCCAGAGCCTTGGCTCCAGGACCGCTTTTTGTTTATCTGATCTCTTTCGAGAGCCTGAGCCTGCCTTTCGCGTAAGAAGCAGATGGAGGAACAAAAAAGAGCGAAGGCCACAAAACCATTCCGGGTGAGCATTGTCTTGCCAGGTTGGGGAGCAGAGTGAGAGCAAGCCGGGCTCTTTGTCAGAGTCCCTGACTCCACGAGGGAGGAGCACAGCTCCAGGCAAAGGATTTCGGCTCCCATTAGCAGCAGTTGGAACTGCCAGAGGGAGGGGGGTGCCTGGCTCAGCCACCGCGCAGCTCCCACCTGCTTTGCCACGATGACTTCATGTGGCTACCAGACCCCCAAAAATCAGTGCCCACCGTTTTTGCAGATGAGGCTCAGATGGGCTCAGGGGGCTGCGTGTGTGCAAGGACCAGCTTCCTTTCCCATTGCACACAGGGCTGTGGGTGCCATGCTGGGCAGATTGAGTGCATAGCACAGCTCAGCAGCTTTGCAGCAGCCTTGATTACCCATAATTGCAGCCTGCTGGGGTTGGAGATTTTTGTGGCCTACCCCTGTTGACCTTCTTGCCTGTCTTATGTTTCCCACCAGCCCCGCCCCCCAGTCCTCAATGGGGCTTGAAGAGATACAGAGGCATTAGCAGCAGGGAGGGAAGAAAAAACTAGCTTCAGACACAGAGAGGGAGAAGAGGTCTTACGATCCAGTCCTGCGTCCTTCAGGCAAGACTCCTAAAAATCAGTAGTTGTGTTTGAAGCCTGGTGACTCCAGTGTTTTCATAGGTGTAGGATTTGCCATAGAATTTCTCTTTGCTGAAGTCTTGAGCTTTAGCATCTTACCTTGCATGGCTTTTACTTTGTTGTTTCTGTGCGTTAGATGACTTCTCTTCAAGATAGCAACAATAAGTTCAGATCCTACCCCATGTGTCAATCAATGTTTGAGCACTGACTCCAGTGGAATTTACTCAGCATTTCTACCCTGCT
Source organism: Fulmarus glacialis (assembly GCF_000690835.1). Classification (NCBI taxonomy): domain Eukaryota; kingdom Metazoa; phylum Chordata; class Aves; order Procellariiformes; family Procellariidae; genus Fulmarus; species Fulmarus glacialis. The sequence goes on along the minus strand of NW_009221390.1, from coordinate 63,224 downwards.
ACTTGAGATCTAAAAGGGTTTCCAACAAACAACGTCTTACCTTTGAATTAGGCAAAGATTGAAATACTCAGGCTAGAAACAGGAAACTGAGGCACAGAACATACCCTTGTCTCTAGTCAAATAATGAATCAGTAGCAACTTGGGAATGGGAATTCTGACAGCCCAACCCCTCGTTCTCCTCCTGACCAGTAGATGGCTGAGCTGATTAGAAACCAGGTACAGACAAGCTTATCCCCTTTTAAAATAACCCTGCAATGAAATTCTCTGTAGTGTTTAACCAGTAAGCACTTTTATTGTTGATTTTGAATCCATTAAGACTACATTATGTTGGATTATAAGACTTTGGCTACATCTCCCACATTTGCATGCAGGCATTACATTTGCAAGTTTTTCTCAGAAAAATGGAGCAGGCGCATAAAATGCATAAAGGTTATATGATTATAACATGGAAGCAGCATGTCAGTTACAGAAATTTGTACCACATGTACCAGTAACAAACCCACAACCCCATGTAAAACTTCCTTGTCCCTCAAAAATCCAACTGCTTCCTCTGTCCCTCATCTCCATGCCCCAGCTGTCTGTCAGCCCACATCCCCACTGTTTCTGAAAACACACATCTTTTTCTAAAAAAAGTTTAGTACAGTACATTTTTTCCCTTAAAAACTAAAACATTTCTCCTTCACTACCCCCTCCCCCCCCAATGAAAAATCTATCATAATCTACACATCTGTTCAAGCGCTGTTATATGTTAGGAATCTCTATTGCATTATTCAAAAGTATCAGATCAGTAACAAACTTCTAAACAAACTAGGATGACCCAAAAATTCCCCTTCCCCCAAAAATACAGAGAACTGAAAATGCTATACTGCATTATCACACTTGCATGCATGTATCCTGAGCCACCTGTATTTATTCACCTTAAGCCCCTTTTAATAAATAACTGTCCAGCAGTAACATCCAGAAGTGTGCTGTCTCCTCCAAATTAAACTCTATATTTACAGAAGTAGGGCTGTTTTCTCAGTGAAATGTGTTTTTTTAAAAAACAAAACAAAATAACAACAATAAAAACAGCAAACAATTAAAGAGAGAAAGCATATTACTGATCATGTTGTCTAAAGACCAACAGGAGTAAAAAGCATTAGGAGCACCAGGTGCACATGCATTTGAACTGGTACAGTTCATGAAATAATGTCACTCATTGTTATTCTCGCTCATTCAGATGAGGAGCTGATTCTTTTCCTTTCTCTTTTTTTCCTTTTTACATTTAGGACCGTCTGCTCTGCAGGCTACTCCCACAGATGGCAATACATGCACTGAGGTTGAAAGATGGCCATAAATATGCTTTGATCAATGTGGTTCTGTATCAGCTTTAAACACATGGGGTTTCCCTCCCCGCTGCTTTGCACCTTGTGTCATTTCACATCTGTGCTAAGTGTGAGCCAAAGGTCCCCCAAATCCACATTTTTCTCTTGGATTTGGGGAAGCATTAGAGACTCACTTTTTGCAAGTTTCAAATGATGCTATACGCTGGAAAATACAGGGGAATCATCCCACATGAGAACATTTCTTAGCAGTGTAACTACTGTAATCACAACTGACATACAAGCATACGAAACAAACATTGGAATATCAAGCCAGTTAGAGGGATTTCGTCCCTTCATTTATTTTGAGCCAGCTCTCAGCTGATAGACAGCAGTATTACTGCCTTGATTTCAGTTGGCCTATGTTGATTTACACCAGGTAAGGATCAAGCTCAACAGACGGTAAAATAGCAACCAGTTTCTCCTACTGCATTGTTATAGTGCCTGAGATCACTGCAAATGGGTACATTTCTACACAACCAAAAGGCCTTTCTGTAGCCAGTGCAGCATCTTCACTGCCCCCACCTTTGCAAAGGCAATTCAGTTCAGGTTCACTTTCTCTTCTTCCCGCTTTACCGGCAAACTAAACCTGCAGTGCTCCCATCACAGAAGCTGCAGCCAAAACCTGAGTTACACACCAAATGCTTAATTTTATATAGTGAAAATGCTGGGAACACCATTTATGCTGAATCTAATTTTCAAATTCATGGTGCTTCCTGCTTTATCATATATGGATCTGATCACCTGGAAGCCCAAACCACTCCTATCCTCGCTGCACTTGCAAGTTATGCAGAAATTGTTAGTATCTGTTATCTCCACAAGACTGGCTATTCCAGCAAAGAAGAATATTCCCCTCAACTGCAAACAACAGGATGGACGTGTGTTTGTGAGAAGCCCCCCCTAAGCCAACACCTCCATTCCCACCAGAAATGAGTCAAATTCTACCAACATTAACATCAATGCAAATCTGCAACAACTCTACTGACCCCTCTCAAGATCTGTACAGGTACACGACAATACAAAATCTGGCTCCCAGGCTTTTTAATTAGCTAAAGTTTACTCCTGATCAAAATATTCAACTTTATTAGCAGATACTAATTCTGTAAGCAAGTTTTCCCTTTTATTATTACATCATTTGTGAGCTCCACCATTGTTTCAATCTCATCACCGCCTACTGATATGAGACTTGGCATCTACAAACAGTGGTCCGCCTCACTCCTATGTGCACTAAACCTCAAATGCCATGTTTTGTCCTGGCAGGGGAATTGGTTTTATTACCCTCTGCCATTTCAATTCCTGGTTAGCATTTGTTAGCTAATTATTCTTAGACAGCCAACACGAGAGGCTGTTAGGTTCAACTGTGCGTACACATTACAACTGGTCTTAGACCCAGCAAGTTTATTTCACGTAGGCTTCCATACGACCAAAATAATGTCAGCCAATGATCTCTGCTTGTAAAGCACCTTCCCCCACATCCAGGTCCCTACCTCCTCACTGCAGTCATCCAGTTCCTTTCACTGGTGTCAAAAGTGGAGCTTCACCATAACTGCAGTGGAAAATTGGACATGTTTTAGTTTCACCTTTAAGCTGAAAAAAATGGAGATAAGTAAGTAAGTGATGACTGCACGTCGCACTGGCTGCAAAAGGCCTTTCTATTCATAGGAGTGCTACTGTCCGAGCAATTTTTGTAAAGGAAGAGAAACCAAACAAAAACCTACACAGTTCCCACACACAAACACAGACACACGCACACACATACACACACACTTCTCTCTCCTCCAAACAGAAATCCATTCTTATAGACCAAATTATGCAGACCCTATTCAAGTGACTAAAAAGAATGAGGATAGGGTTGAGTGCATCCCAATTCTCCTTTCTGATCACAATGAAGTCACAGGTCAGCAAAGTACTTGGGCATAAGGATGTTCCTCTTGACATGCAGGACATTTTAATGCATGCAGAAGTGCTTTGCTGGCACAGGCCTAAATTAGGAACAGCTCCAAGGCCAGCTGGCACCCACGAGTGTGATTCCACTACCTGCACCAATATACATGAGGTAAGAGCATAACTCAAGAGAGCAGAGCAGTGCAAGAGGAGAAAGAGGCTCTGTGGTTCTTCTGAGTTTATCTTTGACAGCCTCAGCTGCATACACACGGCATGTCACAGTGATCAGCATAGACTGATGAGAGCTTGGTATGGTGTTCTGCAAGTGGGACTTCCACTGGAAATAGTAAGCCTGATTTCTATTTGTACCAGTGCAACTTTATATGCCTGTTAACAACTGCATGAAGAGGCCTTAAATCTGGAGTAACTGCATGATACAGTTAGTGTTTTATCTTGGACTTATGTGCCAATAACTACTGTGGTGTGCTACACTCCCACACCTACACGCAGATGGAGAGATAGGTATATGCTGTGTCATAATGCAAAATAAACATTATTTCTACAACTATCCTAATAACACAGCCAGTGTCAAAGTGAACCAGCATAGGAATTTGCAGCCACCCTCTCCAATACAATATGATAGGTAGTGGTGGAGAAAAAGCAAGCTCAGGTGTTATTTTGATTCACTAGGGAATGATCTGGGCACAACCCACTCAGGTATTGCTTAGTGAACACTATTCATGGGCTGTCCCACAGTCCCGCGTCATAAATTCCCGCCTCTGTGTGGGTGCTCACATCACCTTCTGATGACACACAGAATTGAGGTCATGGGCGAGCAGTCACAATGTTTGGGAAATCCTCTAGCCAAAGGTTATATAAAACAGGAATAAAAGCTCGTACTGACCCATCACGCCATGCCTCTCAACCACAGGTAGACTGCAAGGTAACATATTAGTGAGATCTGGGCTGTCTAAAGAAAGAGCGACTCATAGAGGAATTCATGTTTGAATCACAAGAGGATCTAGTTCTGCTTGGCAGTAAGATCAAAAGGAAACTTATCTAATTAAATAGCAATGGAATCAGTCCCTCAATGCTGATATAAATAACACATTTGTTTGCATATTACAGCATTCATGCTCAAATTGCATTTATATTTGCTCCATTTTGGACCATGTTTTGAAAATGTGTAAATGAAAACTAAACAACTAGCCAAAATGTTTTTCTCAAAATTCCTCTGAACTTTGGACAAATCTGAACCCAGGTCTTGTTCAAGGTTTGGATTTCTAGAACCAATATCTGGCGTTCAGTGGCTATCCTATGCAACCAAGTCTAAACATATGCAGAGATGGCAGGCTCAAAACTGATTTTCTCAGAAGAAAAAGATACCTCTCTTCTATGCTAGATTACTGTTGCTAGATTATTGGCACATAGTCTCATCTTACCTCATTACTGTTATAGCCTTCTTATAAACTTTCATGGAAATTCCATCTGCAGAACCAAAGGCAGAAAGTTATCTTTGCAGTTATTGTTCCATATTAACATCTGGATGCAGTACCGTTGGGGAAAAGAAAGCAAATTCCTCAATGAACTATGTTTAACCAACTTGCAGGTGGCAGCTATCAAAACAACTGATGCACGTGTACCGGCTAAAGTTATTAATGAATGATCTGACATACCAAGTCAGACAAATGTCACATGTAAATAGATCTTCAAATGTATACATACAAAAGCTGCTACTGTATCTAGATGATCATTTTGGTTTGTTTCTATACCCCATAGCTCTGAATCTATCCACTGAATGTTTACTCAGCACGTGTGGTATAAATATATTCATACACTAAAATTGACACCTGGCAATTTTTCTTTTTTTTTTTTTCTTTCTTCTTTTTTTTGCTGACCAGCAACAAATTCTGATATCTTTAACTGTAAACCAATACTCAATAAATATGCCGTGTTCAGCAAAGAGACATGTTTTGTCGATCAGGGTTTTGCTGCACTCTAAGCCATGGGCTGTGGGGGTGGACGCGAAGGAGGAGGTCCAGGAGGGGCTCGGGATGGGGGTGGTCCAGGAGGTGGCTGCCTGGAAGGGGGCTGCAGAGACACAGGAGAAGGATTCCTTGGAGCGTTGTTGAGAGGAACATCGTCGCGCCGCGGCAGCTTTGGCGGTGGGCTGTAAGGGGCACAGGTTCCATCTGATTTCACCCGAGTGAAGTTTATGCATCTTCCCTAGAGATAAAGAAAAATTCATTACTCATAAAAAGCAGGTGTTTTGACTCATCAGCAGCTAGCCAAAGGGACTATAAGCAGAGGGGCCAGGCTGCACTTAGAGATCTTAATCCAGTATCATTCACTGGGTCCTAGACATGACATTCAGACCATGCTGTACTGAAGGTCAGCACTAGAAACCAACGCTTTCCTTGGGTTTCAGAGCTCCTGCCTACAGAGAATAGCCTAGGCCTGGTTTAAACCAAAAGGGACCACAGTATGACTTTACTCACACAGGCGCTCTGCTCTGCTACTAGAGCTATGCAGAACACGCCTAAAGCCACAGCTCCACCAAGTCATGCATGCCTTGGTGAGATCCCTGACTGACAAAGCCGTGCTTGAAAAAAGCTTATAGCAGAGACAGGATTATACCAGAGGAACAACCTTAGCAAAGACACCATCTGTAGCTTTCCTTTTCACTGTGGTGCTAGCCTAGCTGGTGTCCATGCTTTGAACGCTACACTAGGATAGCACATCTGTCTTCTGTGCTCCAAATGTAGATGTGGCTTCCCTCACAAACACCAACAAGATGTGGGACTTGCACAAAGGACTCTCCAATGAGTGTGTTTCCAGAATGGATGTGGGATGCAGGCAGGCAGGACCTGATGGGAGAACTGTGGATGGAGATTTTAAAACAGGAGTAGCTTGGGTTTGAAAAAACAGCAAGCACTGGGCATGTCCTAGTCTGCTAGGGGCTAAAGGCAAATACGTCAGGGTTTCCTTTAGCCAAAATAAAGCTTTGCATAGGTTCCCACTAACCAACTTCCAGACAGGAAGACAGACAGACCCCAAAGACCACCTAGCCTTTCCTGTGGGGAGCAGCCAGAGGCTCCCAGGCACTTCAAAACCTACATGACAACCTCAGTCAGACACCAAGATCTCTGCTGTCTGCTGTACTTGTTCCTCCCCATGACCCCTAAGTTTTGTTACAAACTGCCCCACTATTTCTGTGGAGTCCTCATGAAATCCTGCAGACACAACTTTGTGTGAGGAGATGCAACACTTGGCATCACTGTCTCCACCTCCTCGCCTAGGGAGGTGGGAGGAGATGCTTATGCAAGAACCCATCTGCCACAAGCTTGGCAGAAGCCTGCACCTGGAAGTCAAAAAGGCCTCTTATCATCACGTACAAAGGCTGGAGATTAAGACTGCCTGAAAATGCAGGAGTGACACTGCCAACAGCCCATTTACAGGAGCTGGGATGTGGTTTCCAAATAAGTAACTGTGGGCTGGAAAGTACCCATCCCATCCGTGATGAACTCCATCTGCCAGCACCTTTTCCTTTGTGCAGCAAGCCTGTTTTGTTCCATGTAGCAATCATCCTAATGAAAATGGCCTCTACAGTTTGGCATGGAGGGCAACGTTACCTGTTTCTCTCTTTCCAAGGCAAACACTAGCTGGGGGAAAAGGAAAAAAACTGTTTGGTTTGCTTAGAAAATATCTGCCCCAGAAGGCATCTTCCCTCCATTGTTTTGAAAGACTGACAGAGCCACACGCCCAGCCGGAGGTTTAGGGTATACGCTGGAATCAACAAACCAAATCAAACCAAATTCAGCTCAAGGTTATGCCAACATCCCCCAAGCAAAACTCAGGAGCAGGACTCTAGGTTTAGAAAAGTTTTTCTCAGAGCTAAGCAGCTGTAGGTCACAATCCCCACAGCCACCAATGGCTGTGATAACAGGGGGATACAGGAACCCACACCAGCAACAGATCGCTGCTAGCTCAGTGCTGCCTGGCATGAGGAAACTCTGAAGGTGTTTAGGGAATGGGCTGTGTTTCTGTGGTAACCCCACAAATCCCAATTTCCCGGAAACCAGGCAAAAGCCATCGCAGCTGAATCACACCTATCTGTTTTGTTAAGTGACTTCCAATGCCTGCACCTTCATTCATGAAAACTATTCCTTTAAAAAGAAGGGAATCACTTAAGTCCATGGCTTCTCTGAAGAAAGTCAAGCAGAGTATCAAGAGAAGCTCATGTAAGCTCCAGAGAGCTCAGAAAATGATTCAACAAATGTACTAACGCCCAAAGGGTACCACCCTACCACTTACTTGGATTGGATGGCTCAGGGCTTCAAGACTCAGCTGCAGCCAAGAGTTGTTTGAATGGGCGTGTTGTTGCCTGTACATGAGACATACTCAGTAGTTCTCAGTCCCAGCTTTCACCATCACAAATTCACCACTACACTTAAACAACAGCCTCAACAGTAGGATAAAATCCCCTTACTAAAAAAGCAGGGATTTTGTTACTTGTTACTTTTGTTTTTGTTACTTGTTACTTTATTTTGTTACTTTTGATACTTGTTACAGCAGACTTTGGTTATGAACCAGATTCAAGGCAATACTATTCTAGGGCCAGAGCCTCTGCATGGAGGTATCAAAGGGCAAAAGCCAAGGTCTCGGTTACTTCTGCAACAAAGATAAACCATTAGATCAAAAAAACCAAAGTCATTGCTTTGCTCTACTCCATCAGAGAACCCAAGTCCTCACCAGCATTGCAGCAAGCAGCCATCCTTGTCAGCTTACAACAGCCATTTGTATTCTGCTGTGCTCTATTGTATTCAGAACACACTTGGAAGTTCAGCAATATTTACTGCTATGCAGTGAACACTACAGATATATTTGGTAGCTGTACTATTTTAGTAAATACATTTAAGAAAACTCAGCTTTGATATTTATAAAGTTACGAATTTAGAACAGCTAAATAATCACCCAGGACAAAAAAAAAAAACAAAACCAAAGAGAAAAAAAGTCAGAGGTATTCAGTTGAAATTCAACACATGGGGAAGGAAAAAATTAAGAACAGAACAATCTCCCTCATAGTAAATGCAGAGCTTCAAACCCAACACTAGTGCTTTTGCCTACAAGCCTTCCCTGCCTCTCTGTTGTGTCTCTCTCCCAAACATCAATTCCAAATATATTCATAGTCTATAATCAAAGGGGATCCCATAAATCTGTTTGCATTACTTTCACTTCAGTTAAAGTGATAGGCGACGTCAAACTGCTGCCAGTTTCTGCCACACTCACTGATTTGTCAGACAGATGGGTAATTTAAAGGCCATGCGCCGCATTGTGTCATGAAAAATACGGTTGGGTTGGGAGAGTCTGACAGATAGAGGCTTGGATGATCGATATATGCATTGTGACACTTCCTCACAAAAGATTATCGGCGTTAGCCTACAATCTCATATATCAAAGACTGCTGGTGAATACTGGAGCAAATCCTCCTGAGCACTTCAAGCAGCCATTGATAAAATGAGGCCAAACTCTTAGCCAGTGTTAGGATTAACAGCCGAAAGGGAAAGGGAGGAACAAATAAATCATAAGTCATAGTTTGGATTTATCAAATGTATTTCATCAAAGGGTTTCTAGGTTGAAGAATTGAGCCCTCCACTCATCACACTTTCCTAATAACAGGGGGCCACAGCTATTCTACCTAACATGCACATCCCTCTGGGGTTAGTTTATAAAAAAATCCACAATGTTTCTCAAATAAACTTGCTAACTACAGGTTTTTTAATATTCTGTGTTTGAAAGGATTAAGTAATTTCCTCTCCAAAGGCATATAAAGGCTTTTAAACCATAGAGAACATGGACAGAAATCAGGTATCCGGCACACTCACCTACGCTCTCCCTGCACAGGGGATTAACAGGGATTAAGAGCCACCATCACTTTAGCGGTGGTAGCAGTATTTTTTTCCCTGAAGCATGGTGTACACGCAGTGTTTTAGGGAAGGTGTCAGAGTTGCAAGGGGCAGTAATACCATGGTGATCTCAGGCACAACAGCTGTCGGTAGCTGCTTTATTGTTTTCTAGGAAGCAGACGATCTGCGTAAATCCAGTTCTGTCTGGTTTCAGCCCCGCTCCCAGTACACCATCCCTCAGATGGTGTGACCCACACCGCGTACTGTCATTCAGGCACCAACTGAAGGTCAGCAATGCGCCATATGGAGTTACGCCCTTACTTCAGCTCACATCTGCACAGTCTTCCTAATGCACAATTATTTTGCCTCCCCATATGTCCATCCACTTGTTAGGCTCTTGTTACGCTGCTTGTCAAATTGGCTTTTAAAAAAGTACAAATACTGAAGCAGCGGGATCTGCCCTTGTCCTGACTCCAGCCTTTATCCCAGTGTAACAATCACATGTGCAATTCAGGCACTTTGTACTTCTAGGCAATGCCTCCTCGACCACCTACGATGTGTTTTTGTGTGTGGTTTAAGGGGGGGAAGGAAGGGAGGAACCTCTTGAAAGCCACCGCATCTTGTTTCTGGGCTACTTTCATCACAGTGCTCAGTACATCATTCCCCAGCGCTTGTTCCCCCAAAATATGTAGCTACTACTCAGCAAGTTTTCAATGGAAAAGAACAACTGGTAAAAGGATCCAGGCAATTCAAAGAGTGCCATGGGCAAGCATCTTCACCCATGATACTAAGAGCACTTCAGCAAAAAGAATTTAAAAAATCCACCCCATCTGCCAGTAGCCGTCCCTTTTCTCTGTTCATTTTAATACACACACTGGAGTTTATTTAACAAAAAATCAAATCCAGTTTCATCTCTGTGCATGCCAGAGTGTTTGTGAACACAAAAGTATGCCTGTTTCTTATTTTTAGCTGCATTAGTTGACCTAATAAAAGATATCTTTCCTGCTACAAATTTTGCTTGAGTTTTCATTCACTCTTGGTTTTGCTTACGGAGTCTCAGCGCTGCAATTCTGACTAGGAGAGGGGGGTATCTGACTGAGGAAGAGTCGGCTTCACGTAAATGTTTTTTGAAATTTCTTGGTCTTTGACTTTGTAAGAATACGATACTTGGCTTTATATTTTAGAATGGATTAAAATAAAATCATTCCTTTAAAATTTGAGTATAGCAATCCAAAACACTGGACCACCAAATTAAAAAAAATAAAGTAGCTCCCAGTCAGGATGCTGAAATCTGAAATGAACATAATTTCCTTGGGCTCAAATGAGTAGTCACCTTTCTCCCCAATTTTTTTTACAGATTTCACTGGGATGACTCTGCCAGCTTGCTAAGGACGTGGTTCATCAGCATGTAGCTTCATATATCTATCAATATCTAAATATCTATTGACAGTTCAGTGTAAAAGTGGAGCTCTCAAACTCAAAAGAATAGATTCAGATTTTTATGCTACCTACAAAACCACAAGAGCGAGCATCTACAAAAAGTCAGAATCACTTTAGCTAAGTGAAGGTTTCTATCCACACACCCAGAAACCAATGGGATATATACGTTTAAGATCAGTGGCTTTTGCAAAAGTTAAATCTTGGAAAAATTAGAAAAAAAATTGGAAAAATAGAGAACAAAAGTGTTCTAGCAGAAACACCTACATCGAGTATCCTAAAACAGCAACAGTATGGGAAACTTGTTTAGCAAATGTATTTATGAATGAGGTAGATTATGGATACAGTAATTTTATAGAGAAAGAGCTGAACCGAGGTGGTACAGAGTTCCCACTATTTGAGTTCCCTGGGCAAGTGTCAGGATTAGCAGCTGGCTCCTCAGGAGCCAGGATCTATGCGCATCAGCCTTTGCCAAAAACTTCCTCACACTGCACTGCTTCATGCTGACTGTGCACTGAACATGTCACGGCTCATTAAAACCTTCACGGATTTCCTGGGAATTGCACTGATTACCCTGCAGCATACAGGCTAGAAATTAGTGAGCCACTGAAACAGTTTGTCACATAAAACCTAAGCCTGCCTGGTTTTCAGATATGCCTGGTTTTCAGACATATTCAAGTAACTTTTACAAACTCCTACTCCTGCTGTTTTTGTGTTGAAAAATAAAGTATTGGAAATGTCAGAGATTCCCATATCAGCAGTTTGGTGGCAGATCATGCTTTCACGTCAATAAATATGTAATTTATAATTAATTTCTAATTATATTATTTAACAATTAAATTTTAATCATCACCATTAATTATACTGTGGTTATTGCATTAATCATTAACAATTAATTTATTAACTTGTAATTAATTTTTATATGTAGCCATTTTAAGTTATTAGGTCTCAAATCAAAACATTAAATATCATTAACATAAAATATTTGTTTGCATGAGAATCTGACTCTTTAAATATCTTCCAGTTTAATAAGTCCTCTCTTGTCAATAACAATTTTCTGGGGATCTATTTGGCAGCTCAGCACTGATGCCTAAAATGATGGTAATCCATCACAAGACAAGAGAAAATGGGGTTGACTGAAGAGAGGAGGATTTTAAAAGTAAGGTCCAGTAAAGTGGCAGTGTCCAACAATGAGAATATAATTACTATTTTCTTTAGTGCCGCTTTTAAAAAGGAGAATCAGTTCAGCCCATTCTTTATCCAGTGTATTATCTGGCCTCTTTATAAGTAAACTCATTATCCCTTCTGCTCCTTCCTTCTATGATGGAGTTATTGGAGGGGAAGGAAATCACTGCACTGTGGATTGTGAATCACTCATATTGTAACAGTGAAGACCCGATAATGGCCTTAGGTACATCAGATAAATTCAAATTGAAAATTACAAAATGATGAATGCAAATGCACAAGGATGATCTAAGCAGCAGCAGCAAACTGTTTACAGCACAGCGTGAGCGAGGTGGTGCTGCCAAGAGGTGTAACCTACTGGGCTCACTCAATGTGCTTCACACCGCAAAAGAAATTAGACTGAGCTTTAAGATGTGGGAGGTAACACAACTTTAAACAGGGCACAGGTCCTGACCCAGGAAGGGGTAGTGATATTTAAAAGCAGCTGAGGCACGTGCGGATCCTTCACACAGTCCACAAAGACACTCTTATAAGCAAATTTTGCACCTTTTCTCTTACTTTTTAGCAATCAAACTAAACCACCCACAAGCCGCAGTCACTGGCTCACTGGTGCGGCACCAGGGAGACACAGCACAGAAAGTTAATCCCTGCTTCAGAAAGTCTGACACCCGAGCCACAAATGAGAAGATAGCTGCATACGGGCCAGGAGGAGAGCGCACGGTGACAGTGAGACACAGCTAAGCAATGCCTGGAGCTACTGACACATTCAGAATAAAACTTTTTGGCTTAGCCAAGGCATATTGCTGCCCAGAAAGCCCGGGCAAGAGCCAAGATGCCTGAGCCCCTCTCACAGAGGCGAAGGAGGACCAGCCTTGCGTTGTAAAAGGGCTGGGAGAAGAAATCCTTCAGAAGCCCAGCATGCCCTCGGACACCCTGGCTATGGGAGCCAAATAGCTGACAAAGTAGGATTTATGGGGTGGGGAAGGGAGGAGAGAGCATAGGAGCTCTTCTTTTGACACCAAGTGTGTGGTAGGGGATCCAGGGGATCCCCCAGGGGCCCAGGGAGATAGGTTGCCAGGACAAACTCACAAACAAGCCCATGGCATGCACCGCACATAGCAGCGGCAATAGTCGTCATCTTTTGGTTCACTTGCTGGCCAAGGGAAAAGTAAACAACAACCAAAAGTCTTCATTTTTCAGGTAAAAGAAATATGTCAAAATAAGTTTCACTTAGGCTTGAAACACATATGTTGTTCAATTCAAAACATCTTTTCTTTGAGTTTCAGACAGAAAAGTTGTTTTGAAACAAAAATTGAAAATATTGAGACTTTTTCAAGGGTATTTTTTCCACTTCAGCTAATTCTACTAACATGCAAAAATATTTACAGACCATCTAAAGAAGTAGTTTTTAGCCAGAACAGAGAGATTCATGTGGAAAATGGTGTCCAGATCTACTAGGGAATTAAGATACAGATAGGAACTGTTTTGCAGTAAGATTAATAGCTGCAATATCCCAGCTACTGTAGCTTCTTTAATCAGAATACCGAGAGTTGAATACAATCAAGTACTGAGAGGTTCCCAAGACATGCACGTCTGCAGACACCACTCCCCAGTTCACAGTCCCAACTGTGCATGGCACTGCTTGAAACCAGGGATGGGTCCTCTGGGAGCAGTCTATTCAGCTAGTTTGAAGACCAGTGCAGGAGTACACTGAAGAGAAGGGGGCTACTTCCAATTTACCCCTGGAGAAACCAGCCAATAATGAGGAATCTGAGGGAGGAATAGCTCAGCCACGGAAACTGGCCTTTAAGCTAGGACCAGGACCCTTCGGCAAAACAAACTTTGTGCTAACACATCCCCACCATCCAGCTCTCGCATGCCAGATACCACTTTTCCAGCTTAGGCACACAAGGAAAGTGACATGGAGACATGGAGCGGGTGACATGGAGAACCCATCCCAGTATTAAAGACAGGGCTATTCAAATAATTTCTATTACACTCCATTCAGCAGGGAGCTGCATGTTGTTTCCAGCCCTGCCTTAGCAGGAAAATGCAGCAATGGGCTACAGACACCTCCTGAAAGAATGGCCACAGTCACAAGAT
>NW_009221390.1:0-49317 GCF_000690835.1 Fulmarus glacialis | reverse complement strand
GAATGCACAAAACATCACATGTCTTGGACCTTGCTGAGGTTGTGGCTGAAGTAATGCACAGTGCAGACCCGTAACAGCCTGCTGATTCTGAGCCCTAAAAAATCTGAAGTGGCAAACAGAAAGTGGGAACAGTGGGAACAGAAAAGGCTAACACTGGGCATAATCAAAGCTAAGGACTACCAGGCATACTTTATATTCAGTACCGATCTCAAAGTACAGTCCAAATCCCATCAAAACCTGAGAGAAATATCTTAACCTAAACCTGCACTCACAACGCACAATTTACTGCCTTCATCTTTTCTGACAGCTTTTATGGATGAGGCTCCCGGAGTGGAGGAAGTGAGGAGAGCCACTGTCAGGTCATGTCATCTACCCAAGGTTATGCAGCAGCTTCGGGGAAAAAAACCTGGTATTTACAAGTTCAGGACTCGTGACTCACATCCCTTGTTTTAACCACAGCACCACACATTTCCACACTTGAATGCTGACCGGACTAGAATGTGGTTCAAGAAAAAAACAACAGTGGTTGGTTTGCAAAAGATTTTTCTCCTTCTTTTGGCGTTTTCAGGGAAAAGGAGATTGCATTTGTCCATCACCTAGGATGGGGAGGGCTTTGGAGCATAGCAACAAGAGCAACAAACATTTGCTGGGTGCCACAGGCTCAGCCTTGAGGTATTGGCAGCTTGCTGGGAAGAGCAAATTAGGCCACAAAGGACCATAACTGGTCTTGCTCAAACTGTAATTAAGTGTCATCGTGCTTTCCAGGATGAATTATTTGATTGTCTCTTCAGGAGCAAGCTGGGATTATGGCGGGCACAGAGGAAAAGCACAATGATCTTTACCCGCCTAGCATATAGGATAATGCTGGAGACTCAGAGAGATTTCTGGTGAAAATGGTTATTATTTTTCCTTGCCTCAGCCAAAAATATAAGACCCTGACCCACCACACAGACAAGCTGCCTCTTTGTTTAGAGTCTGGAAACAGATACAAGTATCCCCAACCCATCTCTGGGTAACCAGCCCTTAAATAGCTCCGCTGCTACCTAGAGCAAGCAGATGATAAACCCACAGTTCCCAGGTTCCTCTGTGCTTATTTCACAAGGACTTTCTTCTCCTGGGATGAGACTCATACAATTCATTATCAGTGCTGGCATATTTACAAAGCACAGAAAACCCCTCCTCCCCCAAAAGCTCCTATGTTAAGTTGGATGGAAGAGCTCCTGGGAACACAATCACCTTATTATTTCCAGGAATGAACACACCAGGGAAGCAACTCAAGTACCAAAGTCCTGACATGGAACTCTCCTTCCCATTTCAGGTATGCTACAGAGACCTCACACGCTATACAAATATATCCCTGCCATGTTTCCCCATGCAGCTTGACCAGTCTATCAAGTACCAGCTCTGCATTTTGAAGTTACTCTTTTCCATGAGCACCCCATTGCCACCTCTCTCATACAAACTCTGTTATACACCCTAGTCTCAACTTATCATAGACAGTGGCCTGTCCCCCAGCAGTAGAAAAAACCCAGGTACACCTCCTCTCATTATTCAAAGCTCTGCTCCACTCAGAGTGCCTGGCCCTTAGCGTGACAAGAAGGGACACTGCTCTTGGTAGGCTTTGCTTCAAAGTTTCTGTATATCCCATTCCTTAAAGTTATCAGCCAGTGAAGACTAAGGTGTGTACTTGGGTAATTACATTCCCTAGAAGAAACTCAAAAAGAAGGGGAAAAGAAGGGATATCTTCACATGCCAGGAAAAAAAAAAAAAAAAAAAAAAAGGCAGAAAGATCTTAAAACGCTGCAGAAACCACCGGTGTTGCTGCAAAGAGCACAAAGCATTTGCAGTCTTGTTCCAGGAACACTTCCTATCTGAGACTAAAACTGACATATAGAACTGGAGCATTTTATTACTAACCTGATGTTTATGTTCAAAGCAAGATTAAGTTAAGATTAGGAATCATAAGCTCTACAGGTTGTGTAGTATCTTTGTTACTCGTACAATGGCAGACGCAGTGATTTGGGTTTTCTTCTGGTACCACAACATGAACCACAGTAGTTCATACAAGAACAGAGGCATCCAGAGCTACAGCTCCTCTGTAGAAAGTAATGATGCAATACCTTTTGGTTTTTAGTTATCACTCTGTACAATAACTTTAGTATTAATAATAGTATTAACACATTATCTTACACAGTGTTTTTTATTTCTAGAGCTCAAACACCTTCAGAGGAAGGTCACAGCATTACTCATTCTGCGTATGGGCAAATGGATTCCTACACAGTTACTGGAAGTATGTAAGCAGAGAGCTAAGGAAGGCTGGGTAGGTTAATTTCTGGACTGTTACCCAACTCAGAAGACAATGAGGAATGCACAGCTCCCAGCAATCCAACTGAAACAAGGTACCATGGGGTTCAGTATTGATCTAGGGTTGCTGCCAAGAAACAAATAAACATATTGGCTGCAGCATATCTGTTCATTTGCATGTGCAAATCGTGGATCTGTACATGCAGTCCTAGTAAGCAACTGCATGGGCATTTGTGCACTTGTCTTCTCCAAAAAGATGTACCTTCAGTTGTGGGCTTCCTCCTAAGCCCTAAGATAGTCACCTGAGTCCAAGCCAGGCCTGTACAGCTTAGACACACTGTACTCTAAGTACACGTGGAGCATCAGTGAAGTGCTGTCTGGAAAATTGTGATAACGACATGCAAGAGCCTGTTCCCCCAAGGCAGACATGTCAGAGTTGGAGTTAACAAGGGACTAAGTCACCAGTTCTTATACCAAAGTCACATTCCCTATAAAAAACTGAAAATCAGACCTGTGATGAACCTGTTCCTTTACCATAAATATCAAAGAAATATCAAAGTGGTACACATGCTTTAAGAGTAGCAGAAGAGCCCCCTGTCTACCTAACGGAGTCCATCTATGAAGTGCTTAAAGTGCTGTTAGGAACATAGTCTCACCCTCCTAGAATTTACTGTTCATCTCGTTTATCACTGTGGAACTACAGTACAACAGAAGTGAAGTAACTTACATCAGCTACAACCAGGGTCTCCAAAGTCACATCTCAGCGTCTTAACCACAAGGCCAATCCTTCTTCATCCTGTTGTGTGCTAAGTGGCACCAGCACTGGGATTTGTACCCATCCTTCAGGAGAGCCTCCTGTGGTTGTGGTTACTGAGCGTGCCTCTGGCTCCCAAAGACGTGGACAGACCACTAGTTCCACCTGGGGCCAGACAGGCAGCATCTATCCCCAAAGCCTATTTATGAATTCTTCTGATCTAACACGATCCTGGCACAAGTGAGAGGTAATGCCAGTATGTGGGCTTCTTGCAGAACAAGAAAATCATTAGTCACTGATTACATGTTTCCAGCTGCAGTGCTCAGCACATCCGGGGAACTGTGCATTAGGACATTGGTCCCACACCAGGGACCTTTTTTCTCCCATGCCATGCCTGCTACAGCCGGAATGAACCTTACAGATATCGGTGTCCTTTGCAAAAAGAAAATAAGTAAGTAAAATGGGAGCTACGTGTATCACGTTTTCATTGAAAGTGACAAAGTGAGATCACCTACTGTGGCAGTTAATTTTTCAGCAGCTTATGAAGGTAATTGGCTCCAGAAAGGTTAAGCAAAGGGAGAAAAGCCCCAGAACCAGGCAACAGTCGCTGATGAATACAGTCTGAAGGAGCTCAGTGCTGCTTTTCCAGCACCCCTGTAGCTCTGCCAATCACTACTTGGGCAATTACAACACATCTCCAAGCAAGTGGCAGGGAAGCCTGTTAAAGGCCATTACTGGGTCTTGAAAAGAAGTAATTAGAATGAGCTCCAAATAGCACTGGTAGTGGGCAGCGAGCGTGGAGCGACAGGCAGGTGCTGCCATCCCCGTGGGCTGCATTCAAACTGCTGACCACCTGTAGGTAGCAGCCAGAAAGTAATTACTAGTTATTAATAATCCATAGGTTTGGTGTCCCACCATTCATCTGAGGAGTCCCACGGGCCTGGCAGGACTGAACTAAACCTCACAGCTGAAAGGAAGGTAAATACTGTGTTCTGATGATTATTCTGCAGTTGGGAAAACTAAGGAACATAAATGTCATGGTCAACATTACAAGGAATCACTCAAAATTTGAGCATAATCAGACCTTCTGAGCTTTAACAAACCTATCAGCTTAAGAGTGATCACTTTGAAAGGGACCCACAGAACAAGGAACCCATATACTCCTGTTCTCATTTCAGAGGCTGGTGTTTGAAATTCCAGCTGCTGTGCCGTATTCAAAGTCACGCAGTAACCCAATGGTGAGAACTTGGAAGGACCCAGAAGTCCCGGCTTCCACTATGACCAGCAGCTCATAGTTTGTGAAATGTTTGGCTGCACAGCAGCCTTTTTACCTTCAGTTTTATGGGACAAAGAAGGAAAAAAGGCTTTCAGCTTTTTGTACAACAGCCTGCTTCTAGTCCCCTTCCCCAGGAAAGGGCTTTGTGTGTGCAAACCACGGGGTAGTACTGCTAAAGCATTGCTTTTTTTCTAAGTGAAGTCCCACGAGTATACAAGGGTGATGGTGACAGCAAAATCCAGTCTACACCCTCACTCTCAGTTGCAGGTAATTTTCAGTGACAAAAATGAGATCACTTTCTAAAGCTTTAAAGTAAACAAGAACAATTCTGCCTGAGGGGAAAAATGTCGTCTTTTTTTTAGTTGAGGTTTTCGGTAAACCGAGCCTCTGAGAATTTCCTGTGAGAGCATGTGCTGAAATGCAAAATGGAATGGATCTGCTGAAAGCAGCAACTAAGCAGACCATTTGAAAGAAGCATCTCACCTTCCTCTCTGCACATATTGGGGCTTTTAATGTTTACTTGCTGGCGTTGGTAACAGCCCCACTTTTGATCCATGAGGCCAAGGGGAAGAGCTTGAAAGTTCCCTTTTGGAGAGATTACTGACAACTTGCCCCACCAGCTACTGTGGTTTCTATGAGATACTTCAGATAGCTAGACAGTAGTATTTCCCAAACTCCAATCTTCATAGCAGCCCCCTGCAAGCTCAGGAGGACACCAACACAGTGATGGGGAAGTCCTCAAGGCAGCCTGAGTATCTTGAGCAACACAGAGCTCACCAGGCCATGTGCCCACTCTGACATGCTCCCTGTCGCTGGATGAGCAGTGTCCCCACCTCAAAGCTGTCAATCCCTTTCTTGGGCCAAAAGAATGACTGCCAGTCCTCTAAGCCAGTCCCCCAAATTTCTGGGGGAGGAAGGGAAGAATAGCAGCCTAGCTCTAAGGGATGCATCACTGCAGCAGCAGCACAAATGCCTATGAAGACTTCACCTTTGTACATTACTGCAAGGAAGAAAGCCCAGCAATCCGCAGCAGAGCCGCTAGCCCTTTCTTGTCTCTTCGCTCCTTTGCTGATGCTGTCTGAGAGCTCAGCAAAAAGCCATCCCACAAATAGCAGCCTATCTGCTAATGATGGGGTAGAGCTAAGTGTGTTTATCCCTTGCTGTCCCATCCTGGTGCAACAGAAGCTCCCGCTAGGGGTGACCTGCAGAAGTCGAGTGAACGGGGTCCTGTGACCCTTTACTGAGGTACTTGCCAAACTAATAACCAATTTCAGCGGTGGTGCTGTGACATGATCTTGAATAGAGACCAAGAGGAGGAGCTGCCTGCAGAGCCAAGCAAAACACTGTGGGCACAGCTCCCAGGAGAAGGGGCATCAGAGCTTGTGCTTGGCTGGTTTTCTTTAAATAGGCAGTTCTGAAAAGTGCCTGTGATTTTCACAGCCAGTCCTATTAATACAATCCTGCCTAATACTGACAGGTCATCCATCCTGAGATCCTTTTCTTGATAAGTCCGTGGAAGGCACGAGCCACGGCAGGGAGCTCTCAGGAGCCTCAGCCAGCTCTTCAGCAAGGCTGTAAGCCAGGGCATGCTGCTACCACCTGCAGCATGAGAGGAACAGGGGAAGGAGGCTGGTCACCAGGCCATTGCTCCCAGAGGGCAGGACTGCAGGGCACCAGTCTGTCTCATCAAGGGCAAGTGCAAGGAAACAAAGACAGAGAGAGACAGCACAGAGAGGAAGAAACCACAGCAGGAAATGGAAGGAAATGTCTAGAGCAGGAGTTCAAGGGGGGCACAGGTAAGGAAAAGAGCAGGTGGTTTGGGAAAGGCAACAGGATCATGATGAAGGAAGAAATGAGCATGGACGGACAGCAGCCCTGACCACCCAGAGCAGAAGACAACAGAAAGTCCCCTGCAGCAGTCAGACCTGTATTCCTGCACACATGCTTCAGCCTGAATTTCCACTGCAAGGCTCTTACACACACTCTGGAATGGGCTTCACCACATGAAGACTCAAAAAATACAATGCCATTTTTAACTTCACTTCATTGAGTGAGCATGGTGGTGTTGGATTGACAGTTGGAGTCGATGATTTTAGAGGTCTTTTCCAACCTTAATCATTCTATGATGCGAGTGAGGGAGAAGTCATGATTTGAAAACCTGGAGTAGCAATACTGCCTTTGCTGTATGGTTTGCAGAGCCAAAGAAAAGAGGGCTGCGTTATGGGGGAAGATGCTGAACAGCTCTGAAAAAATGTCTAACAGACTTTTGCCTCTCTGTGACAAAACCAGATACATTGGTGAATATATCAAAAACATTAACACATTTTGTTTTGCACCAAACTATCACAGAAAGATTTTTTTCTACAAGTATTTTTTGGGGAGAAAAGCTCCCAAACCACAGTACTCATTTTCAAATGATGAAAGAAATTACCCTTTTCAAAAGAGTTTTTAAAGAATGTTTTAATGTCAAAAAATTCTCCTTTGTCATCTTCCCCCTGTCCCAAAAGCCTTGTGAAAACTTTTTTCTCCCTGTACTGTGGATGTTCTCTTCTCTATAATTAGTATTTTCATTATGCAGAAAAATGTGGTTTGCCATAATTTCTCCCAATGCAAAAAGCAAATATATGCCCAACTGAAGCAATAAAAATGGAAAGTGAACACTTTTTTTTTTCCAATGGAGGTAAACTGTGAAACAGAAATTCGGAAAATGTAACTTCAGTGAGTTATCTTGTTCCAGTGGGAAGCAACCTATATCTCTGGTAATCCCTGAAAATGTAAAGATAATAATTTGACTGATTCTGGGAAATTGAGAGGTAGGAATTTTCTGAGTTATGAATCCAAATGCCATTCCTGAAACAGCTAAATTGTGTTCCTTTTGCTTTCTGAGCTCTAAGTTTTCCTGAACAACCAAGACAACTACGAAATTGCCTTAAAAAAAAAATTAAACAAAAAAAGGCAAACCAAAAAACCCAAAGAACTCTTCCCTCTGCCCTCCCAAATCCCTCAAAACCCCACAAAGCAAAGCAATCCCTCTCTCCAAGATCACCACACAGGCTGCTGGATGGTACAGCCTGGAAGAACACCATGCACCGAGGCATGTCAGGCTGTACTTTCATGTCTACCCAACAGTAAACCAAAATCCATTGACTGCTGTCAGCACACCTGTACCGGAGTGACCTCATCCCCGCCTGGGCTGGGTTGAGCAGAACTGTGGCCTCGCTCCTGGGGCTGCCGGGCTCCTCCAGCTCTGCGCAGCCAGAGCTCCAGGCTCTCCACGCTGCCGGTCACTCATAGCACTGACTTGCTCTCCCCATTCTTCAGCCACAAAGTAAGTATGTGCATGTGTGTGTATACTCATATTACTTTGTGTACATACATGTATATTTATGCACTGCCCCTCCACCAAAAGCCTAACTCATAAGGAGCCAATTCTCAATTCAAGGTATTGCTACTAGAAAAGTCAACCAAACAACAAATAACAACCTTGCTCTTTTCTGTGCTAGCTTTCTCCATGAAATACAGGCCTGTGATGTCCTTTTTTTTTTTTTTTTTTTACCAGCAGAAGGATGTCAAGTAATTTTCTTGTTTCACTTTCAATATTCTTCAGCTTTAGTTAATTTCACAGGCCAGGGAAGAGATGATCCTATTCTTCCACTGAATCTGGCTCAATAGGATTCTTTCCACTCTATTTTCCAGATGTACGTTTGATTTTTCTAATGTTCTCCCTGATACAATAATCCTTCAGCTCGCTCTGTTTTACATTGCCTCTTTTGAGCCCCTTGTCCTCCCTGCAGCAGAGCTGGAAGGCAAGGAACTGAGGATCCCTGTTCGGAGCCAGCCCCCTGCATGTTTCTTGACCACACAGGCTAACAGAGGCTCTGTTGTGCTCTGCACTGATAGAAATGTACCAACCACGGGAGTGAAAGGCAGAGGATAGATTCATATTATACAATGTTAGTGCTATCAAAATACAGCTGGGCCTAAAGAGCCTATTCAGAAGCTCTAGATCGTGCTCAAAAAGTAAATAAGGTGTCTCAAGCACAGCTGCCTTGAAAACGCAGCTTAGTGAAACAGTTGAGACCATTTTACAAAGTAGCGTAAGAAGCTGAGTGTGTTCTCTTCGTTTCCTTATGCACCAAAAGAAAAATGGAAGAGACTAAACTTTAAATACTGAAGTTGCATGTTTGGTTAATAACTAGACAAATGCCATAACGGTATTTTGCCAAATGCAACTTATTTGCCCTAGATGACGCAAATTAGGGCTACTTTTAAAGTCTGTTATTAGGTGTGAAAGTCACCCAGGCAAACAAGCCCAGCACAAGGGCCTCTGCACCACTCTTACCCCAGAAAAGCACTTTATAGCCCCTACTGCTGTAACTCTATAACCTCTTCCCTTGAGAGCAAAGGTGATGAAATATATGGACTCTGGCCAGAGAAGGGCCACAGCAGGGAGAAAGATGCTATCGTCTCTGCTCAGTTCTCATGTTTCAAAGCGCCACCGCAGAAAGCCAAATCTGAAGGTGCAACAGCCCAAAGCAGCAGCACTCAATTCTTATGGAGTTGTCCCCCCAAAATAAGATAGAGACAACCATAACGGTGCCAGGCTCTCACAGGGAAATTGTGAGAGCTCTGTACTAAGCTATCCCAAGTGACCCAGGGGCAGCACACAGACATCTCTGTGGCTCTGAAAGGCACAAACTCCCTGCTTCCTCTCAGAGGAATCTATTCCTGACGTATGTTTGGCCAATAGACTTTATCAAGGCAGGAGATACTCTCTGCCTACATGTAGGATATGACCGAGAAATGTGTCTTTGCAGAGAATTCTACAGAAACTTTATTCCCATTAACTTTGCTATAATTTGTTTCTTCATCACCTGCACAGTTCATCATTTCTCTCATTAATCACTTAACTCTATTACTAAATCTGAGAAGCATTTTTATGAAGTTGGGTAGGAAGGATAATTACTGTTGTAGAATGACTACCACATATTAAATTCAAAACGAGCAGTCCCCCAGCACCCACAAAGAATCTATCCTTTGACTTCAATACATGTGCCCAGAAAAAAAGGCTAAGAATTTATATGGCTGAAAAAGGTCTCATATGCTACTGTGGCCGGCTAGCTTCTTCCACAGTCTGCTCAAATCATCACAGTGGAGACACTGTTGTTGACCTTTTGGGGCAATACTTTTAAATAGATGCCACAGCAAACATTTCAGCTCATTCTGAAATCTCTGGTTCTTGTGACAAATTTTTAGCTTTAAGGTAATATGAAAAGAGACAAGCTCACCAAAAAAAAAAAAAAAAAAAAGAGAGAGAGGGGAAAAAAAAGATGGGGTGGTTGGGAGGGAAGAGCATTGCTGCTGCTAACAAAGAAGTGACATGCCAGTGTGTTTGTGACACCTTACCTTATCCCCTGGCTGCGGTCTCATAAGAGAGACTTGATCATAGCCTCGTCGAACCAAAGCCCACAGTGCATCAAGTTTGCCCTGGAATTAAAAAAAAAAAAAAAAAGAAAAAAAAAAGAAAAAAAAGACATGACCAAGAAATTTTGGGAAAACAGCATGGGATTAAACTACAGGTGAGTTGATCCAGCCTTTCTGTATTAAACTGTCTGCACAAACATTGCTCCTATGTCCTTGCCCTCTGTATATTACTTATATGGAGCCAGAAAAGAGACCTCAACAGGGTAATGTACCCAATATGCAATGAGCCAAATTCAGCCTGCTCGAAACTCACTGAGGATGACTGTGGTTTAATGTGAACAACTCCCTTAAGAAGCACAATTAGACAGGTGTTACGTTAACAAAAGGCAGAACAACAAAAGTACTATACTGATGGAGCATGGATAAACAGCCACAAGACTACCTACCTAGGCGGGCTTTAAAATTTACAGGTACTTTCCAGATAATAAATTCAAGCACTGTTAAACTGATCTGTGAGCATGGTGGGGAGGGGGGACCTCATCCCACAAAGCACTGGTTTGGGACATGGCTCCTTGGCCTGCGCTAGCCCTCCAGCTTCCTTCTCTGTAAGCGGAGATAACAGCTCTGCCCTGCCTCAAGGGTTGTGTGAGGATACATACATTAAGACAGGGAGACACCAGATACTATAATGACACAGGAGAAATGGGGATGAAAGTGTGGAGAGACTGAGCGACTTGCCCAAAATCAAACACTGCATCTTGTGGCTGAACTAGAGGGGAACAGAGCTGGATCCCAACCCAAGGCCTTAGCCACAGCGCAGCCAAAGCAAGGACGGTGCACTTTATCTGATCCTCTTTGAACGCTGCCTTGAGATGGCACAAAACAGCATAGGCCCTCCCTAAGAGCTGAGATATCTGCTGTTGCAATCCAGGCTATGCAAAAGTACCTGAAAAGAAGGTGTAAGCTGAGGGAGGGAAGATCTCTGCTCATGCCCTCCAACTCTTCCTCAAAAAACTATGGCAACACAGTGCCAAGTGAAATGCACATTCCAAGAAATGGGCAAAGTTAAGGTTTACTGACCACTTTTCTAAATAGGCTCTCCCATCTTCGCCGTAAGAAAAGCTGCACTAAGGAAGCGGGATATATAACATGCATGACGTAAGAGACTTGGTAAAACTGAGGGGCAGATACATTACCTTGATCGGAGTGTACCATTTCCGCTGGGAAGGTGGTTTTCTCACATGGGGCTTTTTCGGCTTGGGTTCCCATGGCTCATACTCCTGTTCTGGCAACTTAATAATAGCATTTTTGGGCTTCTCCAATTTTGCTCCTTCCTCTGTTGACCCCTTGTCTCCCCATCGCACCTGAAGTCAGGAGAGCACGCTGTAAGTAGAGACACTTCAGTCCCCACCAGCAGGTGGTTTTCACAGACATTAATCTAGTTCCCATCAGATGGCCCAATGCCACCAGACACCAGGCCAAATTTATGAAGGCACCAAACACCCACTGTAATCAGAAATACACATATGAGAGTCAAACAGTCTCACTCAAAAGCTACTTGAACTACTAGCCTTTGCACCTTCCAGTAACCTAAGGCGTTGTGGGAATTCACAGCATCCAGGGCAGATTAACCCATTTCCAAGTGAAATCCCAGCTCTGCTAGGACACAGGTGTAATATGCTTCCCATTGCCTCACGCAAAAAGCAGGCAGCAGCACCAGCTGAAGGTAGGCAGTCTTTACAGCTAGCCCTAAGCAGCTCCTGTTGTTCAGTTAAAAAGTGAAAAACGGGTCAGTGACAAGTATGTGAATGGTTTAAGAGCATCAGCCCTCAAACCTGTGCAGCTACTACTAAAAACAGCTCTTCCAAAGATGACCTTGCACAGTCACAACAGAGGTCAGTAACTTTATCTTCACATACTATACACTACTTATTCCAAGCTGAAATTCTGATTTTGTTGCCTGACTTGCCTCAAACAGAAATGTGATGCTGCATTCAAGGGCAATATATGATCCATAGGGTTACTCAGCATCAAGGATAAAATTCTCCTGAGAGAAATGGTTAAGGATATTAAGATGCAATACTTCAACTGCAGACTTGCAGGGACTTGCTGAGAAGACATTGCTTTCATTCTGTTAGCCCTAGTTTGGTTCAGATCCTCAGCTGGCTTACATTAGCCCGCCTCCCTCAGCTGGCTTACATTAGCCCGCCTCCCTCAGCTACCAATTAAATCTAGTGGGAGTTTCTGGTGTGGCATCCCTAAAAGTCATTATTAGGCCCTCAGCTGATACAGGTGAGTGACAATTCCCTGCCTTATATTATCCATGGTTAGGAATATTGAATTGATTTCACTAACATGGTTATTCACAGGAGTTAGCAGCTGATCACAGCATTATCCACTGACCCCCTTGGACGTGCATGCCATAGGACAGCGCAAGGCAAATTTCTTTCACAGTAACACCTCACTTTACACATCAAGCCTGGCTTGTGCATGAATCCCAGGGCAAGACTTGATTTATTGGCCAATTTCAAGACAGATCTGGTTTTGTGCATTAGGAGTTAATGCTTAACTAAAAAAAAAAAAAAAACAACAAAAAACCCCCCACCAAAACAACCAACAAACCCAAAAGAAGAAAAAGAGAGAGAAAAAAAAAAAGAAAAATCACTGGTTTAAATTCACCAAACCAACTGCTTCCAGCCAGCCAGGCACAGTGTAGATGGCACTCTCAAATACTCAAAACCAGTGTAACTCTGCCTGAGGCAAGAGAACTGGACCCAATTGCATTGAAGGGTTTGATTCAGTAAACTAAACCTTCTTTTGGTGCTTAGCCCATTTCTTAACCTACAAATTTTCTCTGACTTATAATGCTAGATTCGTTTAATTATTCAGGCGAATGACAGCAGCTTGATGTCTGTTGCTTGGATAGTAGGTGCAATCAGGTGGACAAACCCTAATTAAATCCCAATCTCTAGTCCATCAAGGTAGCTTTTTAAAAATCACATAAAAACATATTGCTACAATTTGTAATTAAATGTGCCAATTTTTACAACACTAAAGAACAAGTCAAATACCTCCATCCTCTTAATCCCACCAACACCTCGACCTCCATAGTAAGATGCATCCACAGTTGGCCACTTTTTCTTTGGCAATCCATCTTCATCATCTGATTCCTACGGGAAAGACAGGGAGATATTACTGCTGTTCTCACATTAACAGCATAAACTATGGAAAACAACGGAACATCCTATGGTCCAATCCTTGGATATCTGGCTTTGTGTGTTATACTCACTTGCTGACAAAAAACAAAAGTCTCTTGTCTCTGCAGCTGCAATTTTAACTAGGGAAGCCAAAGAGGATTGCCTATTCCTCTCTCCAGGCAGCTTTTATTTAGTCAAATATGCATTGAGCTTCAAAATCACAACTGACTTGTAAGGGAAGGCAAAGCGGAGATGAATCGTACATTATACTGGCTTGCCACTATGCTATGCAGAAAATGCAGCAATCAGTTAGCCTAAAGAAATCATTTATTAATTGCACTTTTAGAACTTAATGTCACCTAACAGGGGAAAAGAGCTACCACTGTGAGTTTTCTAACATGTGCATCAGACCCTTTTCTGATGGCAGCTGTAACCAGTTATTCTACATTGCTTGATTCTTTGTAGAGTCTGGCTCAAGCTGTACAGTTTGGAACCAGGACTCAGACTGGAGCGTCTCCAAATTGTCAGGAAGCTCAGATCCAGAGTTTTTGACCTGCAATTATAAAGACTGCAGATTATTTTTCTGGAACGTGGGAGAGTCTGAATCAGGGTTTTACTTCAGGTTCATTGTTCTGTTCTTGCTTAGCTAAAAGCTGGCAAATGTTTCTGGTTCGACAACCCTGGGAACACATCTCCAGCTCTCTCATCTTGAGCTGATAGAAGTCACTGGGATTTCTCAGACTCCCTATCACTACGCTGAGTCGAGGCAGCTGAAAGTCACACCACAACACTCTCCAAGTACACACATAATTGAGGAAAGGGCCCAACAAGCCTCCTAAAAGACCATCTTCATTCCTCACACTCTTTAATAAAGACAAATAACTACAGCTCATGCTGATATGCAGATGTGCATGCTGCTCTTGGACTGGCCATGCACAGTGCTCTTTGCTAATTTTCATCAGCACGTTTCTAGAAACACTGCGTGGACTTAGTTTTTACTAAAAAAAAAAAAAACCAAGTGAAATCCAATACTAGAGAAGGACACAAATTATTGTCAGATTACTAGGTGACATTTTCTCAAAATTGTCCTACATGTTTCTATTGGAATGTAAAAGGAATTGAGAGTCCAAAAGCTGACAATAGCTTTTAAAAAACATGCCTTAATATTTGTTTGTTCATGTTTAACTCTTAGATTATGCCTTGGAGAAAGGTATTCCCATCAGTTATTCAGTGACATCTGATCTCTCAGCTATGGTTCATGGGTCAGTTCCTCCAACAAATTCTTTAGTATGGCCAGGCAAGACTAGAGATGACATTTCCATTAACTAGTAAGGGGGTTTGGGTTTGATTTTTTTTGTTTTGTTTGGGGTTTTTTGTTGTTGTTTTGTTTTTATCTTAAGTCAGGGAAAAATATACAAGGAAAGCACTGTGGTTTGGTGTTGGGTTTTGTTGTTTTGGTTTGGGGTTTGTTTCTTTTTTTTTTGAATAGTATAACAAATACACAAACAAATTTTATCCCATTTCATGCCACATGTAAAACAGTACCCAGTGAGCCACATCAGCAGATTTAATTCATTTATATTTGATTTCATTGTGAACTTGAGTACTATATAAAATATCCTGCCTCTTCCATGGGATGTAACACAGATTTTGCGTCTTCATGTCTAACAACCCTTATTGCTGGCAAGCCTGACAGTAGCAGGAAACAGTTAATAGCGAAGGCTGATACTTCTCCAGCTGATAAAGGATTTATACCAAATATCCCCTACACTGAACACATAGCAAAGCAACAACAGCTACCACATACATTTTGAAAAGTAATGGAAGTCTAATGCTTGCGGTTTAGAACACTTTTTAGATAACAATATTCAGTTTAATAGCAGCAATACCAGACTACATCAGCTAAAGGGCAGGTCACCATACCTAGGGAGGCTAGTGCTAAGTATAACGAAACAACAATCCATACTGGATAAAGACAAGGCCAAGTAAAGGGATGGATAACATTTGTATTCTGTGTTATTCCTGGAGGCTTACATCAGCTCACAGTCTCCTTGATTGCATTTAAAATCTCTGCTGATCAGAATAATCACAAAGCATCTGGGAACTCTGCTGCAGGGGTGTGATGCTCTCCGAAACCTCCTTCAAACACAGCATGGCTGCAATTGCATGCTTCATGACAACACTAATCACCCTAAAACCAGCATGATTTTTGGTGCATATTCTAAAGTTAAAATGTCACAGTGCTGCTACCCAGGACAAGCAACAGGATCACATACACAGTAATGATGGCCTCTGGCAACCTCAAAACAGCAGCTGTGGTTGCCTCCTGATATTCATGCCAAGTTACAGCAAGTTAGCAGCAAACTGTAAGCTTCTCTTGTGGGTTAGGCAAGTATTTTTCCACCATTTAACTGTCTATGCCTAGGAAAGAAATAAAGGCAGGCATGAGTTTTCTCTGGAGATACTTTTATTTATTACTATTGTTTTCATGAAATTAGTACAGTGAAACTAAGCTGAGGTCAGGGTCAGTGAGGTCAGGGTCAGTGTGTTACTGTCCCAAAAAGAGCTAAATACAACCCTGCCTCAAACAGCTCACAACCTAAATGGGGAAAGGCTAAATGTCCTTCCAAAGGTCACTCTGCAGCAGAGCCACAGCCAGGGCAGGCTCTTGTCTCCCTCTCCTGTAGCAAAGCCACAAGAACGTGGCCTTCGCTGTCCTTTCTTCCAGCTGCCAGACTTTGTTCCTTACTGCCAATCTGGGCTAAACTCCTGCTGAGAACAACGGCAGCTTTACTGGAGGAGGGACAGCTTTCAGCACAGTTTGAGAAGCAAAGATTTGCCTACACGCCTGTTTGATGTGCAGCAAAAGGAACAATATACCATAGGAACTGTTGGTCTGTGGAGTTATGCAACTATTTTCTCTGTGGATGGAAATTATCTTGCTGTGTGTATATAAAGGCCAGAAGGCAGAAATAACTGTCCTCACCCAAGAGATTTCCTCTCACAGCCTTCAAGGTGTCATTAAGACACCTACAGGGCTGACGTTCCTGGGCAGCACAATACACTACAGTGGCTGCAGACAGTGCAACAGCTCAAAAATAGCATACTTACAGGCTCTGGAGGTGGTGGTGGCGGTGGCTCCTTAATCACCTGGAATATATAAACAATGGGAGAAATTGGAGATAATGGTAGGGTTCATCCATCTCAATGCTATGTCCTCTCTGCTTTCTTGCTCGTATCACAGATGGGTTACCCTGCTCCATTCCCCCACACTCAATCCTCTCATTAGACTCACTGCTTTTCAGCGGGCATAAAATCAATGCAGATGAGACGCTAAATCCATCACATCGAACTATCTGATTAGTCAAGAAGTGGCCTATTAAGTAACTCATAATACAGATCCATATTCTAGTAGTTCTGCTCTAAGAATGTATATAATTACCAAGCTACTACAAAATATTCACTCAGAATCTGCAGCTCCTCAGAATAAAAAAGAAAGCCTAACTCTTGTCTTTAAAAAGGACCGTTACAGGTTATGCACATATTAGTAAATCAGTTCCATTACACGTTTCTGCAGCAGGTTTCAAATCTTGTTCTAAGGAGGTCTTGATCCCTACAGAAACTTGGGCCACGTCCACGAGCTCACTTAAACTTCTCATTCAGTGTCAAAATCACGTAGGCCTTGTAACATTCAAAAACCCAGACCAGAGTGATTCAACAAGCACTTTAAGCAATTTGTTTAAGAAAAATGCTGGCAGGTTTGTAAGGCCCTGATTCAACAGTTAACCACCCACTCCAACACCTTAACTCTGTGCTTTCGCAGAGAAGAGATGAAACCAAGTCAAAAGAATAAAAACCTGTACTTACCACCGTGCAGCAAAGGGGCCAGAACCACCACAGAAGAGCCAGAGCCAGCAGCAGAAAGAGAATCAGGAGAGCAATGAAAAGGATGGTTCCAGTCAGCTGCAAACAAGATGATTACTTCTAAGTTATTTGCGCGTGTCACAAACAAGGCGGGAGCCCTGAAGTTACACAATTAGACTGGGCAAAATGAGCCACTACCAGGTCTCAGGTAGATTGTGCAGTCAATCACTATAATCATTAGGGTCACGTCAGTATTTGGTGTGACAAATCTGTACTTGAAGTCATGACTCAGGGAAGTACACCGTGTTTGTGGTGTGTATATGTATAACTTAAGTATAAATTTATGGTATGTTTATAGCCCACTAGATTCAAGGGTGTTAAACTCATACACAAACTATTCCCAAATCTGTGCTGACAGGTCCCTTAATACTATCAGAGGGGCATTGCAAGCTACATGGCCACAGACTCTCAGGTGTGCAGAGTAACCTTTTATCACTAGAGATGCAGAATATGCAAATACTGATATTCAAAGAATGGGAATATTGGAGCTAAGAGCTTATGGGTAACTCTTCGCATGTCAACATCACAGAATAGAGCACAACTTACTTGCTCAGCCTCATCAGCTCCCAAGCCTGCCTGTATTGCCTCTTGACTCAAACTGCACACACAACCCCAGCTTGAGTGATTATGCAAACTAGTCCTTAATGCTGCTGGTTCTTTGTATGCTTCCTAGGGCTGGTTTGACTATTTTTAATGAGATTATGATCTTAAGCGTTTCTGATTCTTATATTCCATCTATTTCTCTGCAGAGAAGGGTGGAGCTCTGGGGCTGGATGGCTAAGGGTCTACATTCAAAATCAAAGTTACATTTTCTTTAAAGTTACTAGAATCCAAAACATTTCAAGTGTTAACACTTGAAATTAGCTTTTCAGAGCAGCCAGGCAACCAAAGAGAATCACAGCTCTGATTTTCCTGGGTAAATCTTGATGGATTCTTTGCACTCGGAGCATTTCATGTCAGTGTGTTCAGAAGAGTATTAACTCTGTGTATTGCTCTGATGACTATAGGAAAGCAGGTCTTCATATGCTGCTTGGCCCCTGAAGAACATACAGAGCACATGGCTTTTTGGAAATTAAACATTTGTTGCAGACAGGCAGTGGCATGCTGGGACATGGTGTTCCCTTGGACTGCACTGGGCTCTGGGACGAGGTTAAGATTAGCTCTGGTGTTCTAGCCATTTCTTTTATACTGGCAAAAGAAACCTCTTCAATGGTAGATTTTCTGAGTTTGAGAAGAGGTTCGATTCACCAGCAACAGAGGTACCAGAGACGAGGCAAAACCTGGCAGCAAACTAGAGAAGAGCTTGGGACTAGGAAGATGTGAAAAGAGCTTGAAGAAAGATTTGTGAATCAGGCTGAGGGAATAGGAGCTGGCTAGAGAGGATGCTGTAGAGATTTTCAAAGAAGGATAGGTGGGAGGATAAATGGAAAGAAAGCAAATTCCAAAGAAGATTTATGGAGGAAAAAGTCCATGAGATTCACCTTATTAAATTTGAAACTACTTCCTGAATTCCCATGACACCAGAAACTGATGCTTAGCCCCTTCTGACAACAGGAGTTCCCTTCACTGTTCCAAGCGGGTTTGTTTTCCCCTCGGACAATGAAAAGGCTGAGGGTGGAAAAGAAAGTACCAGCTGATAAGAGCTTTGCAAAGTCTGGGTGAGATCCTGAGTGGCTGACTTGGGTGGTACCTAGTTCTTTCTTAGGCCAAATCCTAGAGCTGTCAGGACTGACATGTTCAAGATGGGACTAACCCAATCACGGCTCCTACTCCATGCGTTTAAACAGGTAGCCCAGTATCCCATATCTCTGTGTCACAGCATCACCTTCCCTCCACTGCTCTGTGGCTTCTTGTTACAGATGCAACAGACTGACCTGTTTTGGGACACACTATTTAGCTTACCTCATTCATTTGGTCAGGGAGCAGCTGAAAGCCAAGGTGGAGTGCTGCAACATGTGCCAGACCCCCTGCTCAAAGGAGTCCTGTTAGAAGAGACACTACCCAGCTGCAGTTCAGTGCTGCAGCCCCCCTCTCTGGCCCTCCTATGGCCCCATGTAGCACTAACGGACACTTGGGCAGCATGAATTCCCAGTGAAGTCAGTTTGCTGAAAAAAGGACGAGTAAAAGTCAGGCATAACTTTAAGAGGTATTGCTGCACTCCTTAAAAACAAATCCAAGCACAGCACCAACACAGTGCATGAGCCACAGATGCACATACCACTGCTACTGTTACTCCAAACACACATTACCTCCTTGTTTTGTAGCCTTTGTTCCCAGGCGTTGCTTTTCCCATGCTAAATGCTCATATAAATTGCCGAGACATTTGCCAGCAGCAGCTCAGGAGCTGCTGGCAGCAAGAAGCTAAAGAGTTCTCTTTAATGATTAAATATACAAAGCATCATAGTGAAGCTGGACTTTGAAAAGGAAATAGCAGACTTCATGCAGCTGAACAGAAATAAGCACAGGGATCACACAGAGGCTTTAGGAGTAAAGTGAAGAGAAGATACTTACTGTACAGAAAGGACAGAAGGGCCAGCTGGGGAGGAGAGCTGAGCAGGCCAGCTAACTGCCACCCACAGAAAAGGAAACGGGAGAGGAAAGGAAGTGGAGGGAGTCTCTAAAACGAGAAGAGTGAAATGCATGAAATTAAGACAAAGTTGGAAACTGAACTGCCGACCTCCCTGCTTATGGGATGTAACTGGAGTGAGACAGCCTTTTTTTGTACCAGCTGAGAATCAGGCTCCCTGCCTCCTTCACATTCAATCTGCAAGAGGCTGGTAAAAAATTGTCAGATTGACAGGACTGGAGATTGGATTCCTCTCTTTATCCTAAGGCTACTGAGACAAAAGCTTCCTCTGTCCATGTTCTGGCCTGTAGGAAGCCCAACTAGGGCTAAGACTTCAGTCTTCATCAGAAATAAACTACATATGGGCAACTAAATGCACCAGTTAACACTTGTGTTTCATTGCAGATTCAAAAGGTTTTATTATATCTGAGGTAGAAGAGAGGAATAAAATGTGAAAATATCAGTCTTCAGTGTAGAAAATTTGGAGGAAAGTTTTGGAAAAATAATCGGGTGAAGCAGCAAACACATCTCCGCTAAATTCTGAGTCCCTGCACCCTGGACTGTTCCAGCAATCTGGTGTGAGATTTCCCAGCTTTATTGCTGAAAACATCAGAAAATCAGATTTTCAAGTTCCAGTCACCACCTCTATCTTCATTCCTGCCCTTCAGTTCTGCAGCTGTCAAAAAGGCCAACAATGATTACAAACCAGTATGACAGCATTTGGCATAGGCTATAAAAGTCCTTTTGACGCTAATAACAATAAAGCTCAACTTTGATACAAAGTGTTTGCTATCAGGTACTTCAGGAAACTTTGTTTAGTCCACAAGCACAAGGCCAAATCTTTAGCTACTGTACTTGCTTGCACCAGCTATGGGCATTAACTATTTTTACTCCAAGGCAAGGAAGAAGACGGCTTATCTAGTAGTCTGCTTCTTCATTTTGATTGTTTGATTCTAAAATCAGATTTTGATAAAGGATCACTTCTAGCTGTTGGTCCCTGACACTCCACCTGGGGATAGGTGGTCTTTTTGACCAGGAGATGCTCGTAGCACAGCCATCGCTGTCCCGCAGCGGCACATTCTCCCTCGGCTGGGCTGAGCAGCAGCCTTTCATCAAGAAGCTCATCCCAGGATCTGAGGCTGCTATCTCTTTCTGGTCATCCCCTGTGACACCAAGATAAAAGCAACCAGCTCCTGTCACTAAAACTGTAAAAACACCTTAGTGAATCCTGAACTAGTAAGGGCAAATTGTGGTGGTCTAAGAACAAATGCTGTAAGCTCCAACCAAAAAATAACCATGTAATTTTGGAGGACCTTCCACACTGTGGCCCTTCCACATCCAAGTCCTGGCAGTTGCCCCTTTCACCCCAGGTCCCATAAGGGATACCAAAGCTCAACAGGGTGTTGCTTCCTGATGCTCCTTCCCTCATTTTCCCAGATTCCCTTCTAGTCAGATCCTAGCTTTCAGGATCTCTCTCTCCTGGGATAGGAATGGGCAGGGTGCCTTTTGTTGTAATTTTTTATTCAGTAAATCTATCATGATCTATGCATCATCAATAACAATTTAATCTTAACTAGCCCTGATTATTTTTCAAAGAACTGCTGGAATCCAGTCAATAACCGTGATGCAGAAGCTGTAGAGAGCTCATGCTCACTCAAGGAGGCTTTGCCTGAAGAGCCACCGTCTCTTTCCAAGATCTCATGGTTTCTCTGTCAAGCCCCATTGCAATTACTTACACACTGCGTGCTGGTGATGCTGACAGAGCTGGAGATGAACGTTAGCCCGTTGTTCATGCTGACTTGTAGGAAAACCACCCTAAAGCACAAAACAGATCATTTTTTTTTTAGTGTCATCTTTATACCCATTGTTCCCTTTATTCTGGCTGTGTTTTAGCCATTGGCTCATGAACACGCATGGATAAAATACCCTGCTGAGTCAAGGCATTTTCATGGCTTCAGGTGCTTACCTGCATTTGTGTCTCTGCTTGCCCTGGAGCTACCCTTTTAATGTTGGCTTAATTGAGTTGGGGCATATGCTCTTTATTAAAAAACCTCCATCCCACCTGGGGCAAAGGGCACTAGGACAGTGAGTCATAACATAAAGTCTCAGACATTTGCAATACTACCCTAGATAGCACAAGAAACTTCAAGGCTTTTTTTTTTTTTTTAAACCCCTTCTGCAGCTTAAAGAGCCAGAATGTATTTTCTTTTATATCCAATTAAATGCAGAAAACCTGCACTGAGGTCAAGGGGTAAAAACACTGAAGTGACAGTGAAATTAAAGAATAATCTGGCCCTAGCCATTCTCCAATATCAGAGAAAGATCAGAGAAAGCGTTCAAGGGAAAAAACCCAACCAAACAAGGTAACTCACAAAAACCTACCAAACAGCTTTCCCTCACCCACAAATAGGAAAGGGGAAGGAGGCATTCCCCCTCACCAGTACAGTATTTAAGCACACGCAAGATCACCCAGGGGGAAGGCAGGGCCTTGTGCCATGTCTTCCAGGAGCCTGCAGGATTACAACAGCTGAAAAATACCAACACTAGCCAGAGCAGGGCAAAACACAGCAAGCAACATCTACAACAGCAGCAAAGGAATTCAAATCAAGCATCTCTTTTCAAACAAAATGAAAAGTTTGCCTGGAATTCAATTACCTTTTGGTCTGAAAAAACAGGATATAGGAACAGAGGAGAAATCACCATTCTATGATTCTATGATATGGGATGATGGTCCAACAAGGCCTTTGGTTAAGCTGTGCTAAAGATCCAACATTGAACAGAGCTATGCTGGCTCATACTAGGAGAGAATTTGGCACAAGGGGGATGGAGGTAATCCTGCTACACACACACAAATTTACTAGCTTGGCACTTTGAGCAAAATTCTGAGCCCTTGGCTCAGTAATGACATCTGCATCCAGAAGCCCCCTCTCTCTTGACATGTCCTGGAAAGCAATACTTACTGTCCAGCATCTTCTATCACTGGTGCAGGACAAAGTAAGTAAGTATCGTGAACAAGGGTCGGTTTTTCATCTGAAAAGAAATTAATATAACTGTCAGGGATGAAAAAAGAATTGTCGCAAGCAGGCTATCCTCTGGAGAAGCGTTGACAATGAGAGCCACAGACAAATTCAGTATATATGCAAGTACCAATATTCCCCAAGTGGTACTGATTACAAAGCCAAGTACTAGGATGATCATTCTTGTTGATGTTGATATGATGTTATCAGGCTAGAGATACTACAGCTAAAAAATGGAAGTACATCTCTGTTCTTGACAGCAGTGATCACCCATTTTGAAGCCAGCTTTGAGCAATCTTCACCTTGTCTATCTGACAAGTGCATGCAAACTCTACTCATACTGAATACTCTGACCCCACAAGTTACTCAAGGGGTCAAAAGCATAGGGTTCAGTTTTTGCCTACCCACTTCCAAACACACACAGGGGAAGCCAAGGCTGCACTGTTTGAGCCCAGGGAAAAGGAAGAACAGAGATGGGGTGGAGCTGAAGTGGACAGACACCGGAGGAAAAAAAAAAACCACCCATGGTTGGTCATACACAGGAGACAGGCAGAGAGGGCCCATGACTGATGTTACTGTGAGGACCTGTCCTGCACCAGCTGCTGCTTTTCCTGTCCCCAACCTCCCCTCTGTGGCAGCAGCATGCAGAAACAGCCCATGTTTATAGAGGTCTGGTGCAGGCAGAGTCAAAAGCAAGGCCGTGGGTGTTCTTCTGTCTCCCTGCACTCTACTGCTCCAAGAGTCAGCAGTGCTAATCCTGTTGCTTTCAAAAGCCACATCCAGGAAACCAAGTCCCATGAACGCAGAGAGGAGGCCCAGCAGTAATCCTGCAACGCCACTCCACTAAAAGTGCGTAAGCTGAGGCACAAGAGCAGA
Organism: Fulmarus glacialis; assembly: GCF_000690835.1. NCBI lineage: Eukaryota > Metazoa > Chordata > Aves > Procellariiformes > Procellariidae > Fulmarus > Fulmarus glacialis. The sequence goes on along the minus strand of NW_009221390.1, from coordinate 25,979 downwards.
CAAGTCACTGCTGTGACCGCACCTTAGCTCTGAACGGCCCAAAGCAGCTAAGGTGCTAGTCCAGAGAAAGACTGGTTCTCAAAAGTCCAACCCAAGTGAATTAGGGGCTGGTAAAAGCTGCCAGCTTATTTAAACCTTAGAGGCTCGATTACTCTTTCTACCTAGGAAAAAAAATTAAGTCGAGCAACAACAGATATGAGAGTTGTTCTTTCATGCTGCACCCACCCCAAGCACACCTGAAGACCAAGCTCATTTCCCTGCTTTGGCAGAGATGAGACCATGGAAATTATAGTGATATGTTTCAGGGCCAGCCTGGGGGGAAAAAAGCCAGCCAGCATAGGTCAGTATCTCATCACAACATCTGTTGCAAACCTAACCCAAGGAGAACACAGCACGGAGGAGATGTGGAATTAGGGTAGTTTTCCTCCTGTGTACTTCCAGGCTCAGGTCAGCACTCACCGTGTGAAGTCCAGTCAAGCTGCCAGTGCATTAGGGACAAGGAAGAAAAAACCAAAAGTCTGTCTACCTGGTAAACCACAAGAAACAAATCTCTGGCAAAGGGCATCTCTAAGTGGAACGAGAGCGAGACCACCAGAGTTTATTTAATGCAGCCTCCACACAGGCAACTAGGATGGGAAATGAAGGAGCAATTCATGTGCTCCCTCTTGTAAGTGAATTCACTGCTAGGGAAGGCACCAGTCTGACCGCGGCAGGATATGAAAGCCTCTACTGTGCTCAGCCAACAAGGGTAGCATATACAGAAAAGGAGCAAAGCTCCCCTCCCCACGCTGTGCTTCACCCTGCCAGACATACACTGCTTCTCAGGAATAAGAGAGGACTGCTGAGAAACTGAACACTCAATCTTTTTTGGCCATTCAGTCCTTTGCCTGGCTGCTGAGACAGCAAACAAAAGACCCTGTTTAGCACAGCGATGACAGGGAGTTTCCATGTTACATGCTCGCTATGATGAGACCAGCAACTGGCGTCAGAGAAGAACAGAGCAGGCCTGGGAGGGCCCTGCTTTATGGTGAGTGCCTCCTGAATACAGAGCCTGAAGAGGATCAAGATAGCATTATTTCTTTTTACTGGTGATGAACAAGGGAATAGGGAGCAATTTTATTTCTTCCTCTTAAAACCTGATACCCAGTCCTCGCTGGCTGTATGCATCACCCACGTGCACCATTACAATGATGCTGAAATTCATTGTGCACCAGCACACCCCATATGATCAATGCCCACAGGTCACAGGATTGACTAAAGATGCATTTCAAGCTTCTGTTAGGTGTAGATCCCTACTCAGTTCCCCCCACATTCACTGCAAGGACTCCCCCAATGTGGACGAGAGGTGGGCTGTGTCATTTCTGTCACTCATGAGGTGACACAGCCACAAGTGGCACTGGAATCCACCAGCCTGCAAACTTACTGATAGTAAGGCTGTCGTTGAGCTTAAAGCTGCAGAGTACCTGGTCGATATTTCTTGCATGATAAAAGCCGTTGCCTCTTACCACAACTTGAAATGATTCTGTAAGTAAAAATACAGAAAAGTAATGAAAAATAGCTCAAATACAGTGTTTTTTTCCAGAGTGATCTGAATTACAACATGACAACGGCTGTTCTCTGCCCTATGCCTGAAACAAAACATTCACACTGACGCTCTCAATATTCAGCAGCAATAGTCAAGAGTGGCACTGGTGTTTCACAGAGCAACATTTGTCTCAAGATTACTCCCACAAGCATCCCACTGACTCCCAATGCCTTAATTAAGGTTGCACAGTAATACTGTGAGCCTGACATGGCTGATGTCATCTCATGGTTCCTCCGTGGCTTTTGGGCCAGACACCTTTGCTAACCATAAGCACCAGTCCTTCCTCCTATCTCCACAGCAGATTGCACTTGGCTTTCAGCAGCAGCTCTGTTCAGACAGATGCAGATAAACAGGACTCCCCTCATAACCCCACTGTGAATCAGAGAGGAAGCTTTGCATCTGGTAGAAGTCCTGGAAAAATACAATCTTTCAGTCCATACAAGAACTGAGCCTGTGCATAGCCCCGTTAGCATCTGCTGTGCATGGGAATAACTAAAGACCCAGGTGCTGCAATTTTCTTTATGTTCTTCTCCCACACCTCTGCCCCAGCAGCAGAAACCACCAGTGGCACAAGAAGAGACCTGCCACATCAGACAGTCTGCTGGCCAGAGCAAGCACCCCTAAACCTGCCCTTCACCTGCTCTCTGTTGCTTCAATCCTGATGGGGAGGGCACCTGTGATTTTTGTCATTACTGTGATAAGCAATTGATTTGTTCATTCAAGCAGGAAAAGCTTTGTCAGTTTTTTCAGCCAACCTTTCAATGGTCTTTTTACTGATAGAGCAGTTTCACATCTGAGTAAAGCCAACGTAGGAAGGCTGCTGTCAGATGCGAGATCCCAACTGCACATGCCCTCCACTGTTGGCACCACTGATCATGTTGCAGTGCACTGAACTTGCTCACACACTTGCTCACACACCTGAAAAATAACCCTCTGTTTGTTGCCAGAAAGATCAGTAAGGTGATCTGCCTGGCTGAGCATCTGCTGGGAATAGAAGTGTGCAGGAGAAAGGAAGGGACAGACAAGTGGTGGTAGCATCAGGTGAGCTTATGCCTATCGTGAAACCCCCTCTCGTCAGTGTACCCAGGACAGTCAGAAACAGGAAAGGTAATTTGAGAAAGAATGTATTAAAAAGCCTGTTTTCATTTCTCAGCTTCTCCACAGCAAGCTTTTAAAATTATTTCTTAGTAACCTATATGGGTAGCACTTCTCAGAGCTCTGATAACAGCACAACACAACTGTCTGTTGCTCTCCCTTCCCTTTTACTTTACACAGGTGGAGCCACAGTCTCCTTCTTCTTGGGGCCAGCCTGAATTGCCAAGCTAGGCACAAGATGCAACAGGAGGGGAAGTGGCAAGGGAAGCTTCCCTCTAGGTCACAAAATGCACTGTAGCTGCTACACTGACCACAGAGATAACATCTTTAATGGAGGCAGGTGGAGAGACACGTTGCATATTTGTTCCATGCCAAATGTATTTTTGAAATTCCTTTTGATGCTACACGCAAGAAGCCAGCTGACAGCAGAGACCCACGCACACAGCGAGGGAAAGCCCAGAATTTGCACTTTCACACATAAATCTCCTACTTTAGCTGAATCCTCCACAGAGCTCGCTTATACCAGCCACTGAGCAGCATTTGAGACCAGCCCAATACTAAGGAGACCAGCACAACACAGGACCAAATAATCTTCAAGCTACACATAGAAAAATAAGAATAAACTGCATAGAAGTTTCCCACTAGCAGCATGAACAAGTCCACATGTGTTATCAATTATAGTTTGATGAACATACTAAAAATGAGAGGAAAACAATGTTGATAGGATTGAGGGGAGCGATACCCAATTTTTAGAGACATGAGATCTGGCTTTCGCTAACATTTCATATGATGCACTGCCATGTTATTTGTATGCTTTGGAGGCAGGACTTGTTATTGGATAACACTGCATGAGGTCCAAAAGTGGCTGAAATACATATTCAGCTTAGTCTGCCTGCTCTTCACTATCAAGTTACTGCAAGGCAAGCTAGCATGAGGATGTGGAGTGCTTTAACTTTTCCGTACAAACAGCTTGTTCTGGCGAAAAACACATTCTCACTACATTGAGGTCTAATGCAACTCTGAGTGAATTGGACAAGGGCATGGACAAGTTACGACCAAGCACTGGAAACCCACACTCTGGTTTTCCTCATGGTAACCTTCCCTTAGAGCAGTGCTCTGAACTGACACAGGCTGGTAGGAGTATGGGAACCAGAAGATATTTTGGGAGGGGAAAAAGAAAATATCTACTGGAGTGCATATTAAAGTGAAACACATTTTTGGCACTTTGCTGAAGAAAGATGATCATATTTGAGACCTCACTGAACACATCAAGAGCCAAACACACAGAGCCAGCATCAGAATTTGGCCTCTTTTTTTAAGGGAAGGGTTATACCTCCCCAGGGTTCCCACTGGAGGCAGAGGGCACTTCTTTAAACAAATAAGAATGGACTGTAGGGCAGATTCAGCTGCTTCTTACTCCAGCAAGACTCTAAGTCTGATTCATGCCTTGAGCCACTCTACATTTAACCCAGCTGATATGCTGAGAGTTATTCTTGATGAACATCCTTTTTTTGCCAGCAGAGCTGAGAGTCACAGCCAGCTCTGAGGGCAACTGGGCCTCTGCCCACCTGCCAGAACTATCTGCCTGGGACCACGCATTACCCCAGACTTGCTTGTAGCCAGCCCACTCCATAGTGACCTGAACACCCAGCTAAGAACTTTTTTGTCTCTCAATTTTATATTATAGAAGTAGCTTGCTGAAATAAAATTGCAATAAAATTTTTTTCCCCTCTCCTGAACGGATGGTCTTAAAAGGCAGCAACCACAAACGCTTAATTGATGGCTATTGCAGTGGCTTTAAAAAGAGGCAGCAAGTAAGAGACTTGCAACGCAAAACATCGAAGGTAAAAGCTACATCTAGAAGTTTAGACTTGTCAAGATAGTTTACCTCTCCTGCCCTTCTTTCCACCGCCACTCTGCAGTCAGTTGTGACTAACTGACTCAGTAGTAACCTGTCCACCAACACAAGCTGACAATATAGTCTCAATACCAGACTTGCATGGAAATGTAAACAGCTGGTACTGGATTTGGTTGTTGCTGTTAAGAAGGCTGCCCCTTCAGATGCTCTGGAGCATTAACGTGTTCTGGATGATGGTCTGTTGAAATGGCTAATTCCATTTAATTTTGCACCCTGGCTCTGACTGCGTCCTTTTCTTCCTTAGTTACTGTCAGATTGTAGATTGTAGCTTTTGACAAGACAGCGAAGGGAAAAAGGTCAGCACTGAAATAACCAGGCGGCGCTGGCAGCGAGATGGTAGGTTGAAGCTGGTGTGCGCTGGCTGCGCTGTCGGCTTCACTTCTGTGACTCTGATGAGAAGCTGACGGCTTGCATCCACACCTGGTAGTTGATGTGGCCAGTAGGATGCCACATCCAACAAACCCTTTCAATCACATCTGCGTACCGTAAGCATAATCAAAGCAATGATGCTGTCAAACAGGATATGAGGCACCTCCAATTCTGCACTGATAGCCTGTTTACAGGCTGCATGTCTTGGTCACTTTCAATCAGAGGGAACGGGAAGGACCCAACTACATTTCTCCACATCGAGGACGATAAATTTGCAGGGTCAAAAAGCATTAAGCATCAGATAGCTGTCATAACAGGACAAGATCAATTTGTAAATGGACTTGCCAGATAGCTTCGTCACAGAGTCCCACGTGGAAATCGTTTCATCGGCAATTTACTAAACCTCTGGCAAGTCAAAAATGAAGCCAAGATCACCAGTAATCACCAACACAGTGGTAATCAGGAGTTGCAAGAATGGTTACAAGGAGTGGGTCAGAGTCTGTTCTAAGCCCTGATCATGACTGGCTTCCACTGAGCAACACAAAGCCCTCACGATCTCATACCAGATTCTAAAAATTAGTAATAATGCTAAATAAAAGCCAAACTGATTACCACCTCCTCACTCAGATAAGTTTCATACAAAAAGCATGGACAGAGCCACATTTCAAGGCTGTAAACAAGCAAGCTTCTTTGCTGGAGAATGTGATAATATCTTGCACTCTTTCAAAAGGTCTACTATTCTTCAATCAAAATTTTGAAATGCAAATTTCAATTACTCATTTTTTTAAAAAACAAATAAAATTCCTACCTTAGAAAAAATGAGGAGGAATGTTGCATTTCTAGAAAATGTTATGTTCTAATTTTCAGCCAGTTCTAAATGCAGGTGTATATATATTTTTATATAGGATTCAATAGCTATATATCGTACCTATATATTATCAGCAAACTACATTAGTAATTACCTAAATTTAAAATGCATTAAAATTCTGAGATGACTTCATAGGCTTCAGTATTTTTTGCATTAAAGTCCAAATAAAGTACATGAAAAAAAGTAAGTCACATTACATAGAGCAGAACTATATCTGACTGTCCAGTGAACTGGACTCAGGATATGGATTCACACTACCATGAAAAATGTTGTTCGATCCCAGGAGATTCCCTCCAGGAGACAGTGGTGCACACAGCTATAAAGATGAACCTCTGGCTATGTTGAAGTAAGTGGGATAATAAAAGATAACAAAGCCAAGCACAAGTGTAAATATTTGCAGCCTCATGCTGTAAAATCTCTTGCAGGAGTTCATTTCAGCTAAGGCTTGCAGGACTAGACTCATAATAAAAGCTATTACAGGCCTGATTCTTGGCGCTAAAGACCATTTAACACGACAGTATGCACCGTTTGCAGCTGCAGTTTTGGCTTCCTCTTATTTTCAAGTTCCCTGCTGCTATAAGCAAGCCTTCAAGCATGTGAGATCCAAGTCTTCATGCCCTGGTGATTCAGCACCACACTTCACCAGTGCCAGCCTTTGCTGGATAGCTTTGTCAACAGGGGCAGACCTCAGAATTTAAGTGAAACAAGTGGTGGTATTTTGCTGAATCAGCAGAAATACAGAGAAACTGGTTCTGCCTGATTTATATTGGTATTATTTGAAAGCCACAAAGACAAGGAAAAACTTTTACAGATGCAAGTAATGCAACAATTTTTTTTTTTTAAAGGAGGGCAAACTATTTTTAAGTGTACCTGTGTATTTTTAATCACATTTGTGATAAACTAGTTACCTAGCAAACTTGGCAAAAAATGAAGTGGTTTGAACTCATAGAATCAGGAATCAAACGGATTCCTTTTGAAAAAAAGAAATTTTACTCTTTTTGCTGAAATATATTCATTTTTGAAAAGCAAATCTTTTCTTGAAAATTCATTTTCTTAAATACTTTAGAAAAATATTTTCAAATTTCCATTTGAAAAAATGGTTTCAGTTTCAACTTTCCAATATTCTTAACATTGTTCCAAACAATTACAAGAATACTACTGAAATCTCTCCTATTGGAACACTCACATTTTCATGTAGCTAAATACAATTTTTGTTGAACAGGAAAGCTTGCAATAAGCTGTTGCACAAAAAATTGCCTGGTATACAATAAGCAAGCAAAAAAAGAAAGGATTTATCACTATGAAATAAAAAAGCTTTGAAATGTCAAAGCTTTAAAATTGTTTTTTATCAATTTATCTCCACAAGAAGATTTTTAAAAGCAAAATCATTCCTTTAATTTTTCCACAGACAAGATTTATCACAAACGTCTAGTTCACAATTATATATTTAGGAATAGTTCAAAAGATACAAGGATATTTCATTTTAAATCGAAATACTCTGGGCAAGATCATATCGTGATCGACATGTGGAAATGAAGAGTGAACATTTTCTTTTCTCTGTGATATTTATTAGATTTTTCCCCGAGTTTCCTATTTTCATCTGTTTTCAAGGTCAGCTTTCATGCATCATTGCCATTTTATTTTTATGTGCTCATTTTTACAGTGAGTACGGAAATGAACACAAGACAGTAACATCAGATCTAAATAACCATGCTGTAAAACTGTACCTTCCAGCAAACTTATGGTGTCACTCTTACTCTGCTGCAAGAGCCTCTTACGTAGACAAAAACACAGCAAGTGAATTGCTAGCGTAAACCAGAACAAATCCAAGTTAAATATACTAGACATGAAAGGCATGAAATTATCAACAGCTCCTCTGGGAATTCTTCATGTTTACCATATACACTAACAGTTCTTTCATTGCAAATAAGTAAAACATTAGTACTTTGGAAAACACATCAGGTATCCTAGCCTATGCAGTTAATCATATCTGGTTCAATAAACCTAAAATTTCTGTGAGTGTTTTGCAAAAATCTTGTTCTAACTGCTGACGAGTCCCAGCAGATCCCAGGAACGCAGTCTTTCCAGAAATTTGTGAGACATCGCCTCTAGACCCTAAAATACCTCTGGCAGTCTGACTTCATATCACTTCTGTCTCCTCCTTCTCAGATATTTTAAAAAGCAGTATCCCCAGTTCCCCAAGTGCTACCTCAGCCAACTCTCCAAGCTGGCATTCAGCCGCAGCAGCCATGTGCTTATCGGCACAATTTTTCTTCTCAAGCTGAGAAGGCGCACACAGGGCTTTAGCCATGGCCCGAGGGGACGCTCTAACACATCCGCGGGCTTCAGCTCCGATACCACATTAGGTAGTTACTGACATTTCATCCTTGTCATTCATTTGCCTTATCACACTGTTCTTGTGGAAACTTACCTCCTGCACAAACACTTGATGGTTCAGCTGCTAGGATCTCAATGCAAGATTTCTTGAGAATCTAAAAGATTTCGATAACAGCATTTTTGGTAATCAATCATTTTTATCTATGCATTATTAATAAAGGAAAGGGTGCCCTTTTCTGGGTTTCAGAATACCCAACTTACTGAATCAATTGTTCCTCTTAGGGCATAAAAGCCTCCCGTAACTGGAAAAACATGATCGATGCTGTCAGCAATTGTTGACAGCTGCAAAGAAAGACAATCATAAATCATGAAGAAAACAAAATTACAGTGAACAAAACTGGGCCCTTTCATACTTGCTAAAAGACATCATACAGACACAAAATGATTTATGCCTCAAATAATTAAATAAATGCCTTCATCTGATGCTGTTACTTGTTTTGCTTTTCTGTTATACTACTGCACAAGAAGAAAGCAAGCAAGGTTACCTGAGTTTCATTGAAATCTTTCACTCCAACACAATAAACAATAGCTCCAAAGCTTCTGGCTCTGTTGGCCTAAATAAAAAAAAAAGCCATTAAATGCAAAGCCATATAGTCAGTGGAGCTAACAGTAAATGCCTACAGGTTTGACATAAGGTAGTTTGGGTAAACGTGAAGGTGACTTACTTCTTGTTCTGCATAATAAAACTGAACGTCTTGCAATTCTCCATCCGTCAGAGCAATAATCACACTAGCGGTCCGAACTCCTACATGAAGAATAGTTAACAGATTGCATACGTATGACAGAAGATTCAGCAATGAAAAGAAAGTTTGACGTGAGGCATTCCTTTTTGCTGACAAATACCAAATCGTAAGGCCAGACTCTCAGCCTAATTTGTATGGATTTTGTTGGAGATATATCAGCTGAAGGTCAGATGCATAATAGCACGCAATAAGCCAAAACCTGTGCACCTTCATACCGCAAGCCTCACTGAAAGGAGAGTACTGCTCTAACAAGGTCCATGCACAAACTTCTCTGTTCTGCATAAAATATAGCACCTACCAAGACTACATCTAGACCCTTCGTGTGGAGAAGTGGCAAAATGGATCCACAGAGAGGGAGAGGTTTCCTCTCTTCTCTTGACAGAGATGTCTACACAAATCTTTCCCAGAGACTGTGGCAAGAGATACCTCTGCAAAAGGAGCTTTTCTGCCATCCTACCTTCCCCTCCAGCAGACTTTCAAAGAGCAACCCCACTGAACATGGCATGAAATGTGCTTCTACACGGGGTTCAGTCCTACACTTCTCAAGCAACAAGAGCTGTCAGTGAAGTTCACAGGAATTCTGAGCGTGAGTGAAAACCTTAAGATCAGGTCAACTGGAGAAAATTCATGCCTTGTGATAAGACATTTCATATCCCACCCGAGTTTAAGTGAAAATGTTGCATAGACTTTGGATAGCTATATATGTAATGCAGTATAGAATACAATATTACCTAGAAAAATGCAACATGTTAACAAAATTAAACCAAATTAATGTGCAAACTACGGTTCAATCAACAATTCTGCATCCATAGTTCTTAAAGTAACTGATACACATACATGTTACTTTCAGGAAAGTATTTGTTATTTTTTCAAAATAATCTATTACAATTTCAAGTGTCTTTCCTCATACTGTCTGAAATTAAAGACTGATTAGTTCTGACAGGTTTCTTATGCCATGCAGTGCTTCCCATGTCATGTCAGACACAGACATAAATCTTAAAAAAATGACCTGCAACTTGAGGGGGGGAAAAATAGCTTGGATTCCCATATTTTGTTTCTGCCCAGCATGCTTCAAAAAGGCTGAAAAATTGTAGATCTTATTTTTTGAACACTTGTTTCTCCCCTGATATTTTAGCTTATAAATCCAGATCTCATCTACTTCTTTTTCCTTCCTAATCAACTTACAGAATAGTTGATTAGTTCTTAGCTATATGTTATGAAGAGATAAAATAGTTTTCAGTTGGACTCTTCAGGACTCTTGATTTCGCTGGCAGAAGCGTCTGAGAAGCCACGCAGAGCTGCTGCTGAAGACTCTACACTCACAGCCTATGTTATTAAAAAGGCACCGACTCATTTCTCTATCTTCCAAAGAGAACATCAGCCCACAAATGAGAACAACCTCACACCAGGGTAAAAACCAGGCAAGAAGTGTTCAGTTTAACTAATTAGGCCTTCTTTTGGCACAGAAAAAAGACATAAATACATTTCCCTCTTAAGATTTAGTGAAAATTTACATTTTAGGAACTCAGAACCTGATCCCAAATCATTCACATTGATACAAAAATCTTAGCTGACTGCATTCATACCTACACTAATAAGAACAAGGACTTGGGCACACGAGGCAGACGGGGCTGAGTGCATCAGGACAGAAGGGTGCAGGAAAATCTGGGTATTCCTGTCCCCTGGGTGTGGGACAGGCAGTTCTGGCTGTAATGCTTTGGTCTGTATTCTGCACTGGGTCAGATCTGTGATAATACTGGTCTCCTCTGGTCTTAATAAACCATGAATCATGCATTTAAAAGTAGAGCTGTAGTCAAAATGGAATGTAGTGATTATGTAACACCAATTCCTTCTCCAACACTTCCCTCGGCGGGTTTACTGCAGGTCATATAAAGAACTATCATCCCTGTCTTTTCAATGCAGATATACAATATGAGTGATATACAATGCCTACCTCCATAGGTTTCGTGGTAAATCTGCTCGTTTGCCTGCAATGAGGTGTAGAACATTGTTAGCTCTCAAACACGGCAGCAGCAAGCAAAGCAAAGTTTATACATATAAATCAAAGAAAGGAGGTACTGTGATGTGTACCCTTTTAAATCCTTCATGCATGAATGTGTCTCCTCCAGGCACTTCATACTGAAGAATGTCAAGCCCTCGTCTTATGGCTTCCCTTTGGATAAGAAAAAACAGGGGAAGATAATTTTATTAGAAGTTTTGTTTTCTTGAGATATTCTTCTACTACAGCTAGATTATGCACCCTGTCAGTACACTGCACAGAGTGCATACACACCAGCTAAAACGTTGGTAAACCCAAGATTTTTCAAAATCCACAATTTTTCAGCCAAACACCCATGGGAGCACAAAACTGGACATATGATACAATGTTAGGGCTAACACATTTTAAGGGTGCAATTCTGTTCCTGCTCCCTCATTCTGGTACACTGTCAGGCAGGATAAGACTGAATTAAAACAAGTGCCAGATATTAAACTCTGACAAACTGCAGATGGAATGAGAATTTAAAAACTTATGACCCTGTCATGAAAATGGGACAAATAAAAACTCCATATTCAATCAATTATCAAGACAGTTGGGATTAGGACTTTTCCATTATAAAGACAGAGGCCAAAAGATAAGAGAACGGGATGGGAATGATGAGAATTTCCTATCCTAGAGCAGGGACTGATCAACCTTCCTGAGGCACAGATTGCTCCCTGGGAAGAGACGGACTTTGATACCATGGCCCCTGTTGCATAGCTTCTTGCTCCACAAACACATACATGATAACCAAGAGGATCGCTCAGGGAAATTAATAATTTAATTGATCAATTGATCACTGATCACTACAAGACCCTGATCCTTAGCAAAGTTTTCATGTATTAATGGAACACAAATAAGGCCAAATCACAAAACAATTATTCAACAGACAAGATGTAGGAAGTCCAAACATCAGCCCCAGGTGCTATGGGGCACCCTTTTTTAAAAAGATAGTGAGAGTCTCTCTAAGCTCCATTTTGTAACTGGGCATTTTAGGTGGCACAACCCCAATTAGGAAACAGGAGTCTATGTGGGACAAAGGTAAAATCAGGAGCTGGGATTGGGGATGTCCTTAGGGCAAAAAGCACATTTTTACCCTTTCAAAGTATAAAATGAGCTGAAAAGGCACACATGGTCCATACAGAGAACAGGAGTTTAGGAGAGGGAACATCCTAATACCATGTTCAACATATTGCCACAGGGTTCCTGTCTACTTTCCACCTTGCAAAGAGCAAATCTACCCGGGAGAAGTAAGCAAGTTTGAGCTCTGTCACCAAGGTACAAGATGGAGACCTGAGCCAAAACTCAGTGGAGCCAGCAGAAAAGCAAGACCCCTTGCCGGGTTTCTGGCTTTGGATGAAGCCCTGGAATATAAAAGAGAGGGTTGTTCTTTCAAAACTGCTCCAGAGCCCCCTTTATTTATAGGGTGCACTGTGCTACTGAGGCCCTCTCACGCAGACAGAAGCAGTAGCAAAAGCAAGGGCTTTAAGCTGAAACGAAAGAAAATACTTAGAAGCACCTCCATGACAGGGATTTCCATGTGTGAGGCAAATTACACCCAAAATTATTTGGGGTTTTCGTTTTGGTTTTTGGGGTGGGGTTTTTTTGGTGGGTTTCTTGGTTTTGGGGAGTTCTTATTTTTCTTGTTGGTTTTGGTTTTTTGGTGGGTTTTTTTGGTTTTGTTTTGTTTTTTTAAAAGAGGATTTGGTTGTGAAGGTGGCAAGAAAAATTTTGCTCCAGCCTCAGACTCTTTTTCTTAAAAAGCCTGTCACTCGGCTGTGCAAACCACCTCTGGTGCGGGTGCTACCTGAAGGCAGTCCAGGAGAGGGGTGCGATAGCCTGGCGAGGCACTGCTCCAGCACTGGCTAAGACCGGCTGCTGGCATAAAATTCAGAGCTTCAGGCCACTTCAGAGGGCACTGTGGGACTTTCCATACAGTCTTTTGGTCATCAACTCAGGGTCTGAGATCTCTTACACAAAAACTGCCCTTACTTGGGTAGTTGAGGACAGCAAGGATGTAAATGAACCCTTGACTGGAAAACACAGTTTCTCCCTGAAACACTGCGAGAAAGAACAGACAGCCTGGTGCTGCCTTTCTCTTATAAGGCTGAAAAAATGGTAATGAGAGATCCAAAGGCCTTCTAAGCCCTCTTCCAGTTGGGAACGGTGGAAAAGATTTCAGTTGGTGCCACACTGAGGGCCGAGACAGAGCTCTGAATTCTGGTTTTGGGGCCACTCGTTGCTTGAGAGGAGGGATGGAGGGTATTTCTGGATGAAAGCTGTGGAATACTTGCCTGTTTTCCGTTAGTTTCATGACTGTAGTGCCTCGTGAAGAAAAAACGATGAAAGACATCCGCAACATTGGACTGAAACAGAAGAACAAGCCAGATCTACGTCACAGACACACATTCAGCAGATTTTCATTTGTCAAGAAGCAGCGAATGAAAAAATAAATTATATATAGCAAATTAAAATATCATCGTAAGAAAACTTTACCTTATGAACTTCTCAGCTAGGCTTTCCACAAAAGAGTAAATCTCCGTCCAATGATTTCTGACACTTCCAGACCTGCATACAAAACATAATTGATTACATTCACCTTATTTCACAGAAAAAATTCCCTGTTCCACTCTGCATTTTAAGCCTGGGCTACTGCAATGGTGGTTAGGGACACAACGTCCCTAAATGTCTATGGAGATGAGGCAGTTAACTCTGTTGAGGCTTCTATAGCAGTTGGAAGCTGTAACAGGAGCCATCACGACAAAACCCACTGACTCAAAGAGAAGTAGAAATAAGTCTGAAATCGTTTACCATACAATTTCAAAACAAGTTCAGTAACTCTTCCATCTGCTTTTGCTCCTTTTGTAACATAAAATATAAGTATTTTCTTCTAGCTTGATTAATTTTATTTGACTTCACTAAATCATCTGCTAGCAGATGATTTACTTTCCTAGAGCACAGCTCTGCCCTTGCAGCCACACAGAAAGCCTTGACTGATCTCCTATTCTCCCAGAACGCGTGGGAGAATGTTTCCATGAATTACTGTTTGTTTCAAGAGAGAAAGCTTTTGAAGTAATTCGGACTAGCATTCTGTACAGTCAATCCCTGGCTCCATTACAGATTTCTTGTGAAAACTTGGGCAACTTAGTTACATGCACAAACTTACACATTTGTGCTGCCGTTCGCAATATATAAAGCTGCATTACTGCCACTCCCTGGCTTTTTTTCTGCTCGGGGACCCCCACAGTCTGGTGGGACTCAGACCTCAAACAGAGCCTTGCATGCAGCAACTCATGCAGTAAATGACAGGTGATTTCTACCGTGTGGATCTATGCCATACACTTTCAAGCCTTTAAAAAGGCTACAAAGCATGAGAAGTCGACAATTTTAAAAGCCCTCCCTAGGACTGCGGTGTTTAAGAGAGAACAGCTCATTCGCTTTCTTTGCCAGGCAAACTCAGGTGTCTTAGGCAGAAAGATAAATAAAACAGCACATACAGAAGGATCGCAAGGGCTTAGACACAGAAGAACTAAAAAAATTCCTGAAATTTAACTATTCTAAAGCACAGGTTTCCTCTAACTGCTGTTAGACATTTTTCTGTGTAAATGGATTAAAAAAAGGGAGAAAAAATGATCCCATGTTACAAATCTCAGTTCTACTATGGGCTTTCCAAGTGACCCTATGCCAATCACTTCTGCCCCTGTACATGAGGTAGAGTTCAGCATACAGAAGCTCACATAATATGGCATTGCCTGCCCTGCAACGGTGCTGGTGGAGTGGAGAAGAAGAGCAAAGATAAAGGGACAAGGACCGAAAAGAGACCCCTGAAGTACATAAGCCAGAATAAGCTTGGCTTGTGTAACCCTGTGCTTTCACGCTGCTCTTCTGGAGAACTGGTGATTCATTCACATAACAAACTGGTTACCAAAGAATGAAGAAATTGCCAGGCACTGAGAGAGGGCAACAAAGCACTAGGGACTGCTTGAACCAAGGATCTGGATCCTCTGCAGTGTCCGATTTATATGTGCTAGGCAACGGATGAGACATGATTATATATTTGTGAAGAGCACCAATGAAAGGTGCTGGCACTATTAGCAAAAGAGCCCTTTTCACATCATTAAAAAATAATCCAGGCAGATGTGAGGTATGTACTTTAAGCACTGCTTTTCTAGAAGGGATCTGAGGCAGTCCAACACCTATAATTCTGAAAGTCCCAGACTAAATCTCTAAGCCTGCTAAACTCAAACAGATTTTCCTTTAATCTATGCAAAACACATTTACAGCTCCCAATTTTTTTTTTTTTTTTTTTTTTAATTGTTTCCCCCCTGGAGTTGACACTTTCAGTTTCATTCTGAGCTTGCCATCTCACTAAGTCCAATTCTTGCAATTTCCAATGGACTCACTTCCCTACATAGAATAGCCACAGTTTCTTACTTGGAAAAGACTGACCTATTTTGGATGAGGTATCGAATTTCTACTGCCAGCTGCAGAGGCACTGATGCAATCCAAAAAAGAAAGTAGCAATGAATTTTCTTTATAACAGCAACAAATCATCATTTCCAGTACCTTCTTAGGACTGTCAGAATTACTTCCCCGCCCTCCCCTTTTTTTTAATCTACCCTCAGGCAAAGAACAGCTTGGCAAAACAGCCTAGACATTGAAAATTCAAGAAAATTATAAGCCACTAATAGTGGAAAAACATGAAGACTTTTGAAGTGAAAATGTACAGATAAACTTCATACTGTGTGCACTTCCATGTACTCTGACTATAATGAAACACCCCTTCTTGGAAAGGGTACAGCCAGTGAGACTAAGAGTAACTAGAATTGGCTGTAATAAATCTATAGATGCCCACCTCTGAAAAGCTAGGGAGGTCTCTGTCATGGGCTGGTCCTTACAGGAAGCATACTGTGCTCCCAGAGCACCTGGATCTACATCCCTGAGCTACAACCCTGTGGAGCAGAAGAACTTCAGCATGGTGGCAGGTCTCCTTCTCCCCTAGGAGGAATCCTGCACCCACATGTTGCTTATCAGCTGGGAAGTGTCAAAGCCAGGCAAGCAAGCCAGACAAGCCATACTAGCAAGAAAATTGTACTGCTTCAAAATCTCATATAAAGAATACCAGTGGTCAGCACTTAATCACTTGCCCCACCACATCCCTCAAAAGACCCGGTGTGTCACCTCCCACTGCAAATGATGCCCAAGTGCCACAGATGGTAGTCACATCCAACTCCTCATGAACACCAGTGGAGGTGGCCTGGCTTATAGAAGAACCTGATTTCCCACCCCTTCCCCCAAACTTGCCTCTAGATACCCCTGTTTGTAAAGTCTATTTATTTTGTTTTGGAGGCTTCTGGGGTTTGCCCTGATATAGTTTAATCTGTTGCCCCAGAGGGCTGAACCCACAAAACCACCAACGGCAGTTTTAATGGCAGATTAAACAAAAATTTACAATAATAAAATGTTTGCTAAACTATATACTAAGTTGCCAAATGCTGTCAAATATTACTCCCAGCACTGACAAAGAGAAGCTGTCCAACATTATTAAAAATACTGAGGCATTTCACTGCTTTTGGGATCTTATCTTTCACACTGCAGAATCACTTTTGCTGGCAGCATAAACTAACTTGCTGCCCTTCATGGCTAGATCAGACGAGGAGGTTTTTTCCTTGGTTTCCCATGGCAAGTGGGAGGCTCCAAGCATACCCTAAGCTCCTTTATGACCATGGCCAATGCTTGAAAGCCATACTCATTTTTAAGTCCACAGTTAACAAGCCTAGAGAAAGCACAAGGTCTTTCAGTGATGCTCTACACCACAGGTTATTCTTGGACATGTGCACAGCATGATTTTTACAGCAGTTTCAGTGCTTTTGTTGTTTCCCTTAGAACCTTACAATAACTAAGAACAAACAACTCCTGAATCGGCATACCTGTGCTAATAGGAGCCTCAGACAAAGCTGGCATGTTGTCTCGAATTGCCATCAGTAAATAATGACTAACAGATTCCTTGCCTGGCCTGTTTGGCCATCAAATGATACACTCCTGTAAAATTTCAGAGGAACTGTGAAGAATTCCAAATAATGAGGAAAGAATAAATGAAGCACAAAAAATAGCAGCACTGCATAGAAAAATCACTGGGTGCGAGACACACACTCGTCCACCCTCAGCAGTAACCGGGGGAAGACATGAGGAAGCGATGCAGCCAGGGACCCCTACATACCCTGCTATGGAGGTTTGTACCAGTGGATCCACCAAGCCAGCGCTGTGGCTGTCTGCAAAGACAGACGATGTTACAGCCTGACCTGTCTTGTTGGCTCTTGCCTTAGAGATTTTCTGCTTTTCAGGTCATCAGCAACCTGGTTCAACTCCTCACATCAATCAAAATGGCCACCACCACCCAGCCGAGCGCCAGGCTTCCTCCCTGCACTCTCCCCGCTGAAGAAGCCCAGTGAGCCTGACGTTCTCTGCAACGTACCAAGCCCCACAAGCCAAAGACCTCTGTGGATAGTGACCCACAGCTTACAAGCAGTTCGTGTGCCTTTCAGAGTCAGGCGGGACAGTGAGGTTTCAGCCCTCGGAGGTTACATAATTCTCATGGTGAAGGAAAACGCAAGGCAATAAACAGCTGCTGTGGGCAGCCGGAGCATCGCAGAAAATATTTCAGGGCCTGTTTCTGCTGCCGGTTCCACTGGGGTGAACCTGGAGCGGGTCCAGAGAAACAGCAGAATTTCCCCAGGTCCGTACCTACGCAATTGGGATCAGAAGTAGGCCCAAGCGAAGTGAAAAAACCCACAGGAGCCATTTGTTGTGAGTGTGCTCCCCGCTCCACCAGCTCTGTTCCCCTTACACACGAGACAAAGAGAAGAGTCAGCAAACCACAACATAGGAAGGAATGTGCTCCCGGCCTCATCGGGACTCAGCTCGGTGCTGCTGCTGCTGCTGCAGCTCCTTCTTCCGCCGTTTCCCTGAATTTCACATTGCTACCGCTTGATGGGAGGGGAAAAGAGGAGGTCAGCGAGCATTTCAGGGGATAGAAGGAAGTGATGTGATTGCAAGGCTTGATTCTGCTCCTGCTTACTTTGGAGTGACTCCTTCTAGCTTAGCAGAGCTCTGTCAGTATAAGAACGGCAAGCATGTTAGAGTCATATCTGCCTCACTGCTCTTTGAGAAGAGAACAAAGCGCGAGACAGGCTGGAAACCTCCTCTTCTTTCCTAACAGGCTCCCAGAGGCAGTGGAAGCTGGAGCCCAGGGAAATCAAGCAGCACAACCCTGGCACATGGGGTGCCACTTTCAGCCCAGTTACTTCAGCAGGGAAAAACCAGGAGGGTCAGTTGTAAGGTGTCTGTCCCAGGACATGTGTGATTCACAGCTACAGCTGAATTCACTATCAGGAACCTATACAGATCAACAATATACATCAGACCTGCAGCTTAGTAGTGAAAGTTAATACCCCAGCACTACCCAAACAGTAAATATTTTTATTACCACATGTACACAGAGAGAAGGCAGCAGGACCCAAAGCCTTTCCTCCCTGCTGAAAGTGAGAAAGTGCAACCCCTTGAAGCTACAGAGCTGCCCCTTGTCCTGTTCCCCCGCCATGCACATTTGCCTCTGTTACCGATTGACTGAAGGCAGCAATTCCAGAGATCCTGGAGCAAGAAACAGACCTCTTATTACTGATGCTGGGTCCAATTTGAATATGGTGTCAGGCGAGTACAACACCCATTGAGTTTGCACTGTAAGTCTCTATCCCCTCGAGCTAACGGTGGCCCTGTATATGGCCCATTGCTCAGAAACGTGGCACGTTGTTGTTGTTTGGAGAGCTCTTTGTGGCCACACTGTAGACAACAGAATTCTTGCACATGGCTAATAACGGCTCTGCAATAAAAGCAAACCCTGGGGCATCTAGTTTGTTGTGGTTTCAGACATGCACGCGCGTGTTCATCCACCCCTCTGCTCCCTTCTGAGCCAGCAGAGCATTCAAAGTGACAAGAATCCTCCTCTTCCAAACAATGCTTCTTGCAAGCATGGAAGGGACCTTGACTGGGTGATTCATTCAGGCAAGGAAGGACTAGTTTATATTATCTGCTCCAAAGGCAATTAGAAACACTGGTGGAGACAGCTATTCTGATACAGCCCTTGCTTCAAAGTACTTGTAACATTAATGGACAAGACAAGGGCTCGAATGGGGAGGGGAAGATACAGAGAAGTAACTGGAAAATGGATTTCTTAGTCCTAGGCCAGCAACCCCAAGCCCAGGACCCAAAGTACTTGAATCCAAAAGGTTTCATGACAAAAACCATTAATTTTTTAGATAGCTTTTCTCCTGTAAAACTACTGAGAAAGTCTGCAGCAACATTACTGACTTCTATAAGTCAGCCCTCAAAACATTAACCATTGCTCCTACAATAATCCACAAGTCCTATCCACCTGGTGCTATAGCTCTTGCTGCATACCCAGCCACCACAAAAGCACAAAGTGAAATTCAGAAGCCAGGCTCAGACAGTATCCAACCACTTCAGATCTCCCTGCAAAGCTCCAGAGCTGTTCTGAGCAGCACCAGGCCTGGAAGACCCACTCTCAGCATCCCGGTCCTCCTCAGCCACAACATGGGGAGCGAAGCAGGGTGCTCAATCCCAGTCACACCACAACACTCTTAACAAGGTGCAAATGATAACCAGGACCAGGGAGATACAGCTTTTGCACTGTTAATAACTCACAGGAGTCAATGCATCTTCTCCACATTTGAGATGAAAAGGTTCAGTCTTACTACATCTCATACAAACTCAAATCGCAATTCATACCAGCGTTTGGCCTGCAAGCTGAGACAAAAGTAATGAAATTCTCAATCACTGAGCGCACACAAACCAAAATCCTAGGTCAGTGGGAATCTTGCTGTTTACCTCCTTGGCTCAAGCCCCAAATAAATCAGATTTAGTTACATGCATAAATAGACTGCAAATGACAAGCTGCCACAGCTTTTTCTTCCCATTAACTGTACACGTTTTATGTCAAATAACCAGTACCCATTAGCTTTGCCTTGTGTTTTATAAAGAATTTTTTTCTTGGGGCAGAGGGGAAGAGAATTGGTTTTCCTGAACATTTTTTTCCTGCCAAAAGGCAAATCTGGCAGAATCATATCAGACAAAATACAAACAAATAAAACCTGGTTCCAATAACATAGGTATGTCTGAAGCTGAATAAAAATTTGCTTTGGAACATTCCAAGCAATTATACCTGGTTGTAAGAAAATCACAGCACTGGCTGTGATATAACCACAACAAAGAAAGATACAAAGGCAAAATACCAACAGATTATGTTTTGAAAGCAATAAAGATATTGCTTTCGGGCAGTTGGAGAACGAGAGGTGTCATGCAGATGATGTGGTTACATTATAAGGGGCAGGAGGGGAAGTCAGACAGAAAAGGAGGAAGACAGATAGACACAACCATTTTTAAATATACATGTATTGTAATCAATGCCATCTAAGGAACAGAGCTGATACTTTTATTCAGACAGCAAGTCCTCTCAATCTCAATAGGCAGTTGACCTGCATCAGGTCCTACATCTTCTGATGAACTGAAGTCTGGCTGCAGTAGATAGATATTCTTGCTTACAGAAAAGGGAGTTCAGCAGTACTTTAAGTCAGTCAATATGAGATTTTCAAATGCAATTAAATTAGGTGTCAGAACATGTGTTCAGACATCCTGCCAGCAGTCCAATTTCCAACCACAACAACGTTGCTAGCTACACTCTTCTCACGCACTGCGTAAAACCAGCACACAGAACAGCATCGGACTGAGACGGCGTGGAGAGAGAAGCTGTAGAATTTCCCACAGGTCCAGCTCTGAGCTAACACTCCTGGACCGGGACTATGTGGATGCAGGAAGAAAGGCAGAGGGCTACAGTGAGAGCCTAAGGCCAAAAATACTTGCTCTCACTAGTACCTGTAATCCATGACTACTAAATTAATTCAAATCATTGGCAAGGAAATCATGCGGGCGGGGGAAGGGGGACACAAAATGTGTTCACTAAACTCTTATTTATTTGCTTAAAATATGGCATATTGTGAAAAAATAAGGTATGTGGAGATCAGCAATTCAGTATAGTTGCTTAAAATGATAAAAGCTGGCACAGAATAGCAGCTACTGAAACGCCTGTTGTTCTGATGGCTTTTTGGCTTGCCTGAAGTGAGTTCGGAAGTATCAACCTGTTTCCCACCCCACAAAGCTGGTTTTTCAAGGGGAGGTTGGGCGAACAGACCCGAAAGCCAAAACCATGAGGGAGATGGGACAGGGTAGTAATTTCCCATCTGATCAGAGGTTGTGCTTTTCCCCACCAGCTCCCTACCGGTGATATTCACCTCTGGAGTGAGGCTTACCGAGTTTAAAGGGAGGCAGCTGGAAAATGGATTACAAGCGAGAATGCTTGACTGGCCACATTGTACTCACGTCTACCAAAGTCGCTGTTGACAGGGATGCTCTTGGGAGCACAGGAGACAAAGCAAAACTGATGCAAAAGGCAATATTGTTGTGGGCCCAAGAGACAGGAGTACCATGAAGAAGGCCTACCCAGAAGTTCAGGGGGAAGATGAGGAGTGGAGAAAGCGTAGTTAGGCAAGCCCCCCCCCAAAAGAATTAGAATCACTGCCCTAAAAGTAAACCAGCCAGGGCCTTACTTCAGACATCTGCACTGCCATGGTCTGTGCTGTGGAAAAAGAAAATGTTTTCCCAAAGCTGTGCAGCTCATTTTTCCTCAAAATCCAAACAATTTCTTAGCAAACATCCCAGCAGGAAAAAAGAGAAAATACTTTCAACTATCTCACATTCTTTTTCCTCCCCAATTCCCATCCTGTCCTACAGTCAAAAAATAATCAAAAAAATTTCTTCATACTTGGTAAATACAAAATACAGACAGCTCTGCAGCTCAGATCTGCCATGTCAAGCATCACCAGGAGCAAGTATTTATGGCAGTTAGAAGTCCTTACTTTAAAAGGATTTCTGTTTGTTGCACTAATAAACAATCATAACAATGCTATCAGGCACTGTTATAACTAGAAAACACTAGAGGTCAGTCATCCTTTCTGCTGTGCAAGTGCATTTCAATATGATTACAAACAACAGCTGGATGTCAACAG
The DNA here is from genome assembly GCF_000690835.1 of Fulmarus glacialis. Lineage (NCBI taxonomy): Eukaryota > Metazoa > Chordata > Aves > Procellariiformes > Procellariidae > Fulmarus > Fulmarus glacialis. The sequence continues at coordinate 3,828 of NW_009221390.1, read as the reverse complement.
CAAGGCAGGGATGAGAGAGAGTTATTTACACACTCAAGCATGAGGATGTCACTACAAGGCCTGAATAGTCAGGCAATCCAATCCCTAAGAGGACCTGTCCTTGGCAGTTTGGGATGGGACTGAAACAAGTTCTTCATGCACCTAGACAACCAAAGCAAATGAAGCAACCAAAGCAAGTGAGAAGTACTCAGGTATCCATTATGTTGGGTTTAAGAGCTATGCTTGTTTAAAGGTAAACACGAGATTTTTAATATCACATGTGACTTGATCCTACCACATGCCATAGGAGAGATGGGTATGCCAACTGCACAATATACTGCCTTACCTCATGCAAAGGGAGTAACTTAGCTGCAAACAGGAAAATTTCTACTGCTTCAGTATGATACTTTAAAGTCTTCCACTACACCTCCAAATAAGCTCAAGACTGCATAACTCAAGAAGTATGACATACAGACAGCACAAGATTGCAGACTCTAGGCAGCTGCCTCTACAGCCAGCAAATGTCCAGTTCTCGTAGCTTCAAGAGATTTGCTCATCTAAGCATCCCCAGAGACAAGGCAGTCTAATGTGGCTCTGGCACAGTCAGTCAATCCTAAGGAGGATGGTGGCACGTCTCCCTCCCACACATGCTGCTTTTCCCTTCCACCATGCCAGCTTCTCGGACATCCAAGGCTTAGTTCCACTGCTCTGATCTTGCTTATCCCATGGAGTTAGCATAAAGGGCTGCAATCAACTACAGGCAGAGAAAAACTGTAAGAAATCAGTGAGTTTCTTTTTCTAATTGGCAGCATATATATTATACCAATAACTTCACCAGCAGATGATCTTTTCCATCTGATGGTTGTTGCCTGCAGGATTAAATCCCCACAGACTTTGCCTGGCAGAATGAAAAGGAAAAATCATGCCCCAATAAAGTCATTGCAGTAACACACAGTGCTTACATGCATAAGTAGAAAGGTTTGTTGTCTTCTTCCAATTTGCCTCCTACTGATGTGAGATTACATCTTTCTATGGAGAACCAAAGCAAAGCAGATTTAAAGTAATTTTGGTTCACCCAGGCTGACTTCAGAGACAGGGCCTGTCATTCAGCTAAAGAACACGCTACAGGGTCACAGGATTAAAGCCTGGAGTTTTCACAGAGCAAATGCTTCAATCCCATTGTTAGACAGCTAATTAAGACTGAATGCATCTAACTCCAGACTGGCAAGGCACCAACAAAGGGAGGCAATCCCCAGGCCATATGGGGATACTTTGTGGTGTATAGGGCTGGGTTTTTCTGGGGATTCTCCCATTAGAAGTTAAAGCCAGAATTCTTCCCAGATATGTATCAGCATGGATCCAATTCTAAAAAAAAAAGTGTCCACTGCATTTTCAGATTTGACCAGCTGCTTCTGACTGGCTTCCTACCTTCTCCTTACCAGGAATACCCTGACCCTTCTCAACACTAAAGGATTATCTAGTTCCTTCCTGATGAAGTGTCCCAAGATCCAGAGTCTATCAACTCACTCAGTCAACCCTCCCTGCCTCCTTAAAGCTCCCTGTGCTGTGCCAGATGTCACAGAATACAGCTGGGACTAAATACCCCCTCAGCCAGCACACATCCTCCATCCCCTCCGGCTGAGTACCACATGCATTTGGTTACAGCAGGAAGGCAGCATGGGACCTATAGCTCCTCAGATCTGGCACTCTAATATTACCCATATGGACTGTAATGCAATCTCATTGAGGCCAAAAGCAGCTTTGCCACCGCATTGCCACTCACTCGGTAGGAGCAGGGATGGATTCTAAAACCATCCAGGGACCCAAGTAACTTTTACTGCAGCTTTTTACCAAAGAGTTCCTCTTTCAGCCTCTCAAATAGTATAAAGACTCAGTTTGTGATGAAGTCAAAGAGAGTTTTCCCACTGGAACCAAAGTGCATGACTTTTACTTCAACCATAATCAGATCCAGTCTCCAGTGGACCAATGTACTGAGCAGATATCACCTGAGCCAAGACACAAGACCTGTAGGGTACCAGAAGAAAATGTATGATTTCATGTCCACAATGCTGCAGAAGAAGTTGCTTACACAACCAACTTTCTATTGCTTGACATATCAGTAATTCTGAGCAAATAACTCTCTTCTCTGCCTTGATTGCCCCAAATACAACATGAGTGATTACAGCGATCACACCAGTAAAGTGCTTTCTGAGCTACACATGAAAAGTAGCATAGGAGCGCAGCGTGGTGATTGCTAGGGGTACACAACGCCAGTTTAGAGAAGGAAATCGCACTGTGGAAGACAGATATCATGTCATGGAGAGAACCCATATTGCAATCACCAACATTTGTTGTTACAAGCAATTCAATACAGGAAGTGAGCATAACAACAGTACCAGTCACTTCTTGAAAGCCTGGTGAGAATGAATTTGAGAACTAACACTAGCCCCCCACAGAGCTCTTTCTAGACATGCAGGAACACTTCAGGAACAAGTTCTTAGTGAAAGAAAACAAAACAATGACCACATGGTGCATTAGTGCATCTTTTAGAAAGGCAGAATGCCTTTGCTCTTCAGATCCTTTTGCTCTAAAACCAGAATCACTACTTAATGACACTTTTTTTCTTCTTCTTGAATATGGGAATATACTGGCTCCTGAGCGATGGTGGCTTTTTGCCTCATGCAGGCTGTGCAGAAGGCCTGATGGACTGAACAGTTCTCCCAGCCAGGAAACAGCACAATGCAGCCTTCATACCTGGCTTATGGGTAAGAATTACAAAAAAAAGGCTCCAGTCTTTCATAATACCATGTCACATATGTAGCCCAGGATGTATTAGATAACATAACCACCACACTGAGCATATGCAGAGACTAACAATTTATTCCTTGAGTTTAACCCTTGGCTGTCAAGCCAGAGCAGTGCACCAGGAGAAACAGAAATTTGTGCCTTCCGAAAAACACCTGTGGGTGCACCAGTTTACCACTCACTTTGCTAGTGCTTGCTATAACATGCCTATGAATGTGGGCTTAACCATACCCTCTGGCCATACCTAAATTGGGCTATGGTATTAAAGAAAAGTATTTGCCAACCTATTTTAATAGGCATAACTCAAACACAGGTTTAGACAATTCCAAAGAAGTTGAGCAGAAACAAGTTTTATAAAACCTTACAGTGAGTCTGTAAAAAAGCAATCACCACATACAAGCAGTCTAGTCTTAACTTTAGGTAGGTCTGCACAGCCCTGGCACTGCTAAATCTCACAGGTGACATCTCAGCGCTTAGTCCGAGTCTTGACACCAAACTCCAGGAGTGCTGGGGACACTGACCAACCATCCCCTCAAATCCAGTGCTCACAGCCCATGCACCACAACCTGAAGGCCACCTGACTTCCCAGGTTTGCATGTGCAGCTAACCCAGGATAAAGCACAGTGCTCCCCTAAATGCTCCACTTGGGAAACATGCAAGTTTTGGGGAGCAAAAATAAGGATCCTGCCCCACACATCACGTTTGGCACCAAGGGGAGGTGGGGAAAGGCTCCCGGGGAGACGGTGGAAACAACGTCCCTGCTGCTGCAAGGAGGCACTGAAGGGTGAATAAACGTTTTTAAATGCGACTGTCACTTACTTATCCAGGACGAAGTAGAGATCAAAGGCACCGTGACAGGAGCGCTGCTCTTCTTGCTCTTCCTCCTCCTCCGGCCGGGCGCAGGAGGTTAGGCTCCCCATTGCCAGCAAGAAGCAGCACAAAAACGCTGCTTTCTCCACGCTGCTCCTGCAACTCGCCATCTTTTCCCTTCCTTAATTCTTTCTCCTCCCCCAGTCTCTCTCTCTCGCTGCAGACCTTACGGGC
>NW_009221389.1:29728-69059 GCF_000690835.1 Fulmarus glacialis | reverse complement strand
GTAACTCAGGCTTTGCAGAGCTCTCTGTTGGAGCTGGCAGCAATATGGTAGCATTACAAACCCATGATCGGCAACGAAAACCTTTATTTGCCTTATTCCCCAAAAGGGAAAACCACAGTGAAAGACTAAAAACCTGCAGTTACTTTATGACGCCAACATCCGCATCATTTTACAGAGAACTTATTGCAGATGGAACAAATATATCTTTGCCATAAAAGGAGTGGAATGAGATGAAGATTTCCTTGAAGACTTCTGAGCCATGAAAGTTAGAGCCATTCTACAGGAATGGCTTATGCACAGTGCAAGTGCTGTTCTGCTGCAGAGGTTAATGCTACTTGGCTTCATCTGCCAAATTCAGTAATTTCCTGGCCCACAAATTACACCTGTTGAATTGCTAGTTTGTTTTCTCCTTGCTTAATTTTTCAAGTGGAAATTTGGGTTTGCAAACAAACAAACAAATACCCCTTTGCTTTTTTGCTCCTTTTTTCATGCTGGACAGCTTTCTGTCTGGTGTCCTAGCTGGGTGATAAGAAAGGCTAAGAATACTATGCATTTAGCTGCATACTGGCCAGGCATGAGAAAGCATGTAGGAAGAGCTTTAGCTGACTGATGTATAAAGTGCACAGTTAAATATGGATGTCTCTTTCTCAAAAACAAAGAAAACAACCAGACTAAAATATTTCTGGCCTTGAATCCTAGTCATTAGCATAAAACACGAGAGTTCGGCTCTGAAAACTCTAAGTCATCATGGAGACTTTTGATGGAAGTCCATAGTCTTTGTAAGGAGTGGGAAGGCTCTTTGTGACCTTGTTGTTCTTTTCTAACCCACATGTCTTGTTAGGATTAGGGAATTTATTTGAATTCAAGTTAGTTATGAAATGGTTAATGGTGTTCTAAGATACGGCGTAAACTTGAATTGAGATCCTAAATTCATTGTAAAACTGGTAGCAAGAACTACTTTTCTAATCTTTGTTCTCATTTTTAAACAAATGCTGTCCGTGCAACTAATTTATTTAGAGATATGTAATAAAACTAGGAAGATGCTTGGATCTTGGTTCTGTGAACAGAACTCGGTTTGTGCCTGCACCGCTGGTTCTTTTATTTCAAAATCCATGTTCTTACAGGCTTCACTTCCTCACTACTCAGTTTAGAATTGGATGGAAGTATCTGCATATGTAATACTGTAGAGTGTGTTTGCCAGAAAACTTGATAGCTAAATTCCTGGCCATTTTGTCTACTCATCTTCCAAGACAGGGTGATTTCTCACCACAGAATGCTGCTGTGTTTTCTTGTGTTTTGGAAAATGACCCATGTGGTAGCACAAATATCTCCAGTCTACCTCCATCAACCAGTTTAGGTACTAATAAAAATTTGATTACGCCAACATAGACTACATGGTCTGAGCAATGCATGTTTACCACTTCCCTGGGATATTTTTCTGCCGGTACTGCCGTACCACGATCCCTCCACGGCCATTTAGGTACGTTTCCATCATAGTGCTGCAGTCACAACAGTAACCACAACTTAGATCTATGCTTGAATCTGTCTCTATCTCTTGTCTCCCTGTTTCCATTTCTATGTGTTTTAATATGTGAGGTTAAAATAAAAATCTTTCTGGAATAGATGGCAAATAATTGGCTTCAGCTTCTTTCCTCTTTCCTTTCCCCACTCAACCCACCTGGGCCTATGTTTATTGAACTCCATACATTGTCAAGACAGTATTTGTAAATGGAATTTAACTGTAGGTGAGCGGTACAAATGTAATAATATTACACAACTCTTGTTTAATTTTGAAGGCTCCATCCTCAGCAACAGTGCTTATAATGGACGGTTCAAGCCGAATTATCCATTATTGCTCCCAAAGTTTACAATTAAACTATCGATCAAAGCTGGCAGAAAATTCTCAAGCAGGCTGGGTGTGCACCGGGCTTGTTTTAGATGCAGGCTGAGGGAGAGAAACCCAGAAGCAGCCTTCAGCTAATCCTCTTAGTGCTAACTGTCCTGGATGCAGCAGTGATTATGTATCGTGCTTATACAGTTTTAATAGTGCAGGTCCTATGCAATTTGCGACCTCTATTTCTGCTCAGAAAGATTGGAGCTTAACAGGTTTGGATCCACAGGGAACCAGCTTCGGCTTTTAGGCTTCTTCAGACACTGCAGAATGCATCTTTTCTGGGGAATTCCACAATAAAATGACTGTTATTTATCATTACAAACCTCTTTATCATTTAGTCAATAAAAGGCCTCTCTCTCTCACTTTTTTTTTCCATGGTGTGCTCAGAGTCAGAAATCTGTATTAGTCTCCCCTGGCCTGAAGGCAAGAGATGTCAAATGCTAAATCATGATCTGCCCTGGCTTTCTGGCTAAATTGTGTATGAAGGCCTGAGGCAAAAAGGTGCACATGCTCATTATTTGAAACAGAATGATTTTTCCCCCTTTCTTTCCTTTTTTTTAAAATACATATTGAGACATATATGGTAACACACATACAGTAAGCTTCTGAAAAGTATCAAACCTGAAACAAACCAGCCAGAGCTAAATATGTCAAATATATAAGCTTGCAGATTGGAAAATAGAAAAGGGATTGTCAAGAAAAATCAGATGATCTTCCCCTTTTGAACTTTTTGTTAGCAGTGGGGAAAAAAAGTGTTAGGAGTTGACAGCAAGGTGACAGATGTGGTAAATAATGCATCTGGTGAATTCACCCCAGTTTTTTTGGCGGGGTGAGGAGACATTTGAAATGAATCTTAGTTTGAAATTGGTCAGAAAACCTGCATGGAAACATATATTAAAGCCTGTGATTGTTTTGCAAACTGTTTTGCGTGTGTCTTCATCTACTTATTTGTTTGCAGTTTGTGATAGATCACCTCCCTCACAGGGCATTGTTCCTACCCCAGGTTGGCTAAGAGACTTTTGCAAAGAGATTTTAGGACAGTCATCCCTTGGGCAAATTTTTGTGTGAACATGTTTGCATATATATGTCAAAGTCTCTCACTTTTGTAAGTATTCTTGTGAGGCAAGTATCATGCATATAAAAATATTGGTGGAAACTTATTTAAAGGGTTGTGCTTGCCTTTGGAGCAAATTTAAATTTTTTTTTAATTTATTTTTACACTAGGGAAATGTTCAAGAATGTTGTTTTATGGTATTTGTTCAGCAGAAGGTGATAAGGAGCTTCTATAAAAGTGTATTAAACTGCACTATTTCCACACTGTGGACTAGAGTTTCAAAAGCTGCAATGAAACTTCGAGAGCTACTCTGGAGAATCTAAACAATGTAGGTATTATTTTTAGCGCTCAATATTTTCTGCGTTTAACAACAAAACTTTCTACATATTTATGCTGATCGTCTGTTCTCTTAATGCAAGCAAGAAAGGGGCCATAGCTTGGGGAAGAAAAAGGGCTCGTGTAACAGGGGCATTATGTTCATCCGGCCAAATTTTTGACATTGCAATTTTGATGTTGATTCCATAAAACTGGATTTATTCACATGCTTTGTTGCTCATTACAAGTGTTGGGAATGAGCTGAATCTGCTTAAATTCAAATATTCTATTTCTGAAGGTTTCAGGGAAATGATCTGATTGGATCAAACTTTTCAGGGAAGACCCCTCAATGGCATGACATGTCACTGGCTGATACCTTCACCTAAAAAGCAAAGTCTGTGAGCTCAGCATCTTTTGAGCAGTTAAATTTCCAGCTCTTAATGGAGGGCTTTATTTTTAGATATACGTAAAATACGAATTTGTTTGGTTTAAAACATCACTGATTTATTAGAGTTGTGCTAATACGTAATTTTTAGTTATGACTGAAACGGTATGCATTGTCAGTGTGATTTTTCCAAGTTTAAAATAATGCACTTCGAGAATCCTTATATCCTGGTCTTTGTAGTCAGATAAAAAATGAGGCTGCTCTGTACACATCACTGGTTCTGTATTTCTCCCACAGAAAATGATGTCCTGTTAAAATTACTTGAGCTCTTTCCCCAGCTGTCACAAATATGAGAGTGAAATTAAGAGAAGGACTATGGTTTTTGAAACGTAACACAGTCCCTGCTAGTTTGTAAAGTTCAATTAAAATGATCTTTTTAAATTTAACATGCAAAATGGTGCATGAGATTGATCAGACAAAAAGTGAGTGAAATAAGTTGTTGTTTTCATGTTTGTCATATAAAAAACCCCAACAGACTAATATAAAACAGAAATGCCACACATGAACTTTTCTGCAATTTCACTTTTCCCTTCACATTATGATAGAGCTTACTAGAAGAGCAAAGTCTTTGTCTCTCTACTGCTTATGGTTAAATTAAATTCTCCTCAGCAAAGCAGCTGACTTTACAGGGACGCAGCTTGATATATTGAAGCACTATGGTTTCTTCATAAATGCAGAGGCTGGTGCTATATCCCACCTCATTCATCTGTGGATTTCGTCCTGAGTTCAAGGATGTGTGAATGAGCAGCCGTACACAAATAAATGTACAGATGGACTGGTGAGCCTTGCCATGCTCTGTTTCTGCGCACTCTCTTCTGATGCACGCAAGGAAAACCTCTGGCATGGCTGAGGGTAACAGTAGCTTTATTCTCTGAAGTTTCAAGGTACAGTATTCCCGCATTTCCCTTGACAGTCTGCCATCATTCAGGGCTGGAGAGTACGTGGCTTGTGGAAGAGAGAGGGATCACATGTACCATGTGTTGAGCACCTCACTTATTTGGTCAGGTTTTTGGCATCCCGCTGTTGGCAATGAATTTGGAGAACTGAAGTCCCAAGGCGGAGATCTGGTCGCACGCACTCTCAGCAGGTGCGGTATAAATCTAGAGCTGTTCCTCTGAAAACAAAGGACTTGCACAAGGGTGCAACTCACATGGAGTGAGTAAATCTTTGCTTGTGTTAAGACTTGTACGCAGGACTTCTTGCCTTGAAGAGCAACAGTGCCACTGAGCCAAAGCAATAGAAAATAATGAGCCTAATAAGCCTGTGTAATAACATGCATTCTTCTGAGATGCGTGCAATACCAGTGCTTGGTGTAACTGAAGAGTGTCAACATTAAGACTGCTGCAATTTAAAAGCAGGTTAATGTTACTGTTATTACTCCTGCTAAAGAAAAGGAGTCCTATGAAACCTGTTCTTATTAAGCACAAAACTTCAGAAGTGTTAAGCAGAATCATATAAACTTTAACAGAATCTGCTTACTTCTACTGTTTAATCACGAGATATTTCTATGTTCTTTCTTTCATTCTGTATACAATCTTCCATATTTTGTAAAGTTTGACTTCTCTGCTGCCTTTGTGCTTCTAAGATATCACATGCCCTTTTTCTATGTACACTCTGAGTTGTTCAGTAGAGTTCTTCCTGAATGTCAAGGAAATGCAGAATTTCAGAGTACTATTTTTTTGCTAAATATTATTGCAGAACTCTCGTGGGTGTTCACTTTTTTTTCTTTTTTTCTTTTTTTTTTCTTTTGTGTTATTTTTCTTTAAAACTGAATCCAGTGGGACTGTATATTGTGTATTAAGTTTATTTAGTGCAATACGTCCTGATTCTCCTTTCGCTGTGGCTGTAACTCAAAATAACTCCACTGAAATCATTGCAGTTTCACTAACATAAAGCTGAGAATCAGACCCATAAATTCTTTATTCGTTACACAAGAGCAGAAGGCACTTGGGACTGAAAGACTTTTAATTGTTGCCTCCCTTCCACTTAATCATGACCTAACTTCCTTTAAAAGCATTTTAAAATTTAAAAAGAGAGGAAAAAACCCTAGTAGTGTACTTCCAAGATGAGACCTTATATTGACAACCTTAGTCATACTGTGAAATATTATGCCTAGTTAGAAATTATGAAAATGAGAATAAGATTTGTAATGGAAAAGCTAACCAACACATAAGTGTAGCTCTAAGAAGTGAGTCACATTCATATAGTCTAAACTCCCTACATGATTCTGAAATCATGTATTTCATTAGAAAATACAATCATAGCTGTTTTCTCCTTTTTTTTTGCTTCAGCTTAGCAAAGTGCAGGAAGCTAATATCACTGTCTGTGTCCTCCAAACTGAAGCTGCCTTCAAGTACCTTCAAGAAAAGTGGTACTTCAATGAAATAGGCTGTTTTCATACTTTTAATGATGTGTTTGTTTTAATTTAGTTGTAAGTTCATGCTTCTTTAGGATTCATCTGAATCTTATCCCCCAGCTATATGTGTAATTCAGGCTTCCTGTTTTAAGGTCATTCCAAACGCAGAAAATTGTCATTATATTGGATATAAATATAAGGAGAGATTTAAAAATGCTTAGTATAGTTCTTCTTATTTAAAAAGCCAACTTCTGTGTACTTCCCATGTGGGATCTCTGAATAAAGTTTGTTTAAATATCTTTATACAACTCATAGCGATAGCCTGAGTCAACCATTCCTTTTTTTTTCTCATGGATTTTCTTTGTTCATCTGAATAATATTTTTATTTTAACTTCTTAATTTATAGTTCCTATAGCATGTGCACATTAAAGTACGATATATGAAACTAATAAAGAAACTGCACCCTAACTTTCAGCTCAGCAAAACTCCATCAGTTCTAAATAGAAGCAGTATTCGGGTGGGAACATTCTGAGATTTTATTGTTTAACTGTAGTCTCCGCAGGATTTGAAATCACCCAGTCAATTCCACAGCTGGGCTCCTCGGGACCTGAATCGGTCAGGTTCCAAATGTCCTTTATTGCTGTCGTATAAGATGTTGGCTGCATTTACATGGCTAATCACGCTCCAGACACATCTACCATCTGCATTCTTGACGTGTAGGAGTGCTGGGGTCTAGATTTAGAGCAGCGAGGATGGGAAGTGGGACAGGCCACAGGTGCTCAGAGTCACTTTTAAAACCTGCTCTTCACGTTGCAGCATAGACATGGCCTGGGTGTTCAGCACGCTGTATAACATGCACAGATGACCGCCTGAGGACTGCATACATCACCTGGCATAATGTCAGTAGTCAATCTCTGGTTAGTTACTAAGTCATAACTATAATTTAAGGCCACTTGCTCTGGTGGACTTCTGCTTGTCTTCACTTGTGCCATCTGCTCTAAAACTGGAATCGAGGTGACAAAGGCTTAGCTTGTTGTAAGGACAGCAGCTGGCTTTGAGGGTGGGCACCCGGCTCAGTTCTCCTTGCAAAGGGTTGTGGAAACTTCTTGTTTGCAGCCTGAGAAGAGGAGAGGGCAGACAGGTGGGAAGAAGGGGGAGGGCAAAGCTGGTTTGGGTAGCAGGACAGGAGGCAGCAGGAAGGCGTTTTTTAAAAGCTGATCCACTGGCACCATTGAAACCATCTCTGGCACATTTGTTTTTTGGAGTGGAGGAGCAGTTTGTCCTCTTAACTCCTCACCTTCTGTCTTTTCCTTCCATAATCCTAGATTATATGTTGTCTGAGACTGGGACTCTCTCTTTGCTTTATTTGTAAGGCACATAGCTGACGTGGCTATTCTCCCTGTTGTAGCTTGCCAAGTACCGCTGGATTACAAACAGCGAGAAGCAGAAAGAATGGACAGTTATTGACACTGTGCTTATAGGGCCACTGGCAGACTTGCTTCCTGCCATTTGGGTAATGGAATCACAATTTCAAAATCAAATATTATTTTCTGTAAGGAAGCATTTCTTTTCAGAATCCTCAGCACACGGTGGCCTGAATACTGCAGTCCTAATTCTGGCAAAACTCCACAGACATCAAAGTTACTTCTTCCTTGATTCAGGTCTGCAGGATTGTGCTTTTAAGTACAAACATGTCATATGTATGTGGCCTAATTCCCAGAAGTGCTGAGCAGACCGATAGTGTGTTGCCAACAAAGGGAGTGGAGAGAACTAGACAGCTTGAAATATAGTAGTTAATGAAATTATTCATGTTGCTTTCATAATTACATTTATAACTGCATCATGATGTGATGTGTTGATTAGTATCCTGAGCAGTTCATATAATTAAACAGAGCATAGGGAATTAGCAGACTTACAGCAATACCGTGCTACCACTTTTGGCACATTTCTGTTCACATCTGTTTGATGGATTGGGAGGTGACCACTGTGTGAGAACTGATGAAGAGGCAATGGCTTCCTTCCTTTGCACGCTGGCGTGATCCTGTGTCTGCAAATTGAATTTGCCACTGCAGCATAAGTGCGGTGGGTGGCTGGGCCCAGCACTTACTACCGTGCATTGCCAAAAGAGTGCCTGATCTTCTTGGTGTGAAAGCACCCATACATCTGTTTCTTTTTGCTGTAGATGTCTGCACAGTTTGTAATGAGTCACTGCCACATATTTGTAGTCAGCAGCAGAATGTATCTGGAATGCACTGTAGCACTTGGTCACAACACAAAGTATTAAATGTGAGCAAATGCCCCACATCACTCAAAAGGGGGAACTTGTGCATTGTCTCTGGTCCAAACTTTAACTGTCCAATCATAAGCAAATGGCTTACCTTCTTTTTTGCCTCATGCCAAATTACAATTCTATTGGGAAATATTGGCAGGGCTATGTAGCATATGTAAAGTACTTTGAATGTAGAGCTTAAATATTACAGTCATTAGAGAGTATTGACAAATGTTGTCTTTGGGCAACATGCATTTTCAATGAAGTTCTATGACAAAGACAGACAACAGTCACATAAGTCTCTGCTAGTTCAGCCAAAAAACAGTTTCTGCTAGGGAAAAGGAGTGACAATATCTTTTTAGGCTGAAGATTAGAAGAAGAGTTTGGGTTTTGGAGATGGTCTGGTATATACAAACAAGACAATCTCATGAGTAGGTCAGACCTTAGGACCATTGACTCCGTAGCCTATCTTCACTAATGGCCAGTACCAGATGATTCAGAGGTGTAAGAACTCTGATCCAATGGCATGTAGTTTAGCAAACAAAAAAATAAATGACACGATCCAAAGGCTTAGTTTTACTTTTGTAATACTTTCCATCTTGCCGTATTATTTATAATCTCCTTTCAGCTGTGTCATAAGGTGTATGCCATCTACAAGATGTTCTCAGGGTTTTGGAGAGAGCTCAACGTATTGTGGCAAACTAATGAAGTATCTAATCTGCATTTTATGTGAGTGCTTAAAAAATGGTTCACAAATACAATAACTGTCTTGTAATAATCCTTACAGGTTTTGATAAAAACATATGTTTTAAGGCACTTCGTATATGCATGTTGCATGTTTCCTGGCTGTACTCTTCTGAACCACATTGAAATGTAAAATGTTGACACCTCCCTGCTGTAGGTTCTACTTTTTACACTCACAGGTATTTGAACTCATATGGCTGTTTCAATTTTCCGGTGTTTTTCTTCATGGTAAATTTGCATTCCTTTTCTGGAATATTCCTTCACATTCTCACTCATGAAATGTCTGCTATATAATATTCGTAACACAAGCACAGACACTTGTGCTAGTCTGCCAGCTTTATTGAGCTCACTTGACCCTCTCATTGCTAGGTGTCAGTGTAAAAGTACACTTATTATTACACATTATTGCACCAGCAAAGACAAAGGTAATAAATTAATATTTTAGACTGAATTGTCTCTACGTTTACAGGAAGATCTAGTCTACAGTTTGTATACTTCACCTCAAAAAATGCATATATATTAATCTGTGTTAATGGTACATAATAAAATTTATACTTTGATTTTGAGAAATTATGGTTTAATTAAATTGATCTACTGAATGCTTGAAGGTAGCTTGTATAAAAATTATATGTAGAATACACTGTAAGATTCAGTTGTCATCATTAAAAGAATATTATTGAATAAGATAAACATGATCCACTAATTTCTTTGATTTCTTCTGGCATCATTATTCTTTAAAAAATTAGATCTGTTATTTTGAGGGAATCTTTCCTCCTGTTTAGCAGATTAATGATCTTTATCATTCATTACATTATCAGTTCTGCATGCAATAGATAACATTTGTATAGATTCCTATACTAATATTGTACATTACATCACTGGTCACTGACAGTACAACTCATCCACTTAATTTTTTGCAACCTCATTCACAGATATCTCACCTGACAGCATTCTAATTTCTAAGTGCTCATTTTTCATCTAAAGTCTTCTTTTCCCATACTGTTCTTTGCAAAAGAATACCAACAACACAATCCCTGCCACTTACAGGATATGATCTCTGATATTTTTACCATTTTTTTTCCTGGACTACTTGTGACAGAGGCAGTTTTTCACATTTAGCTATAGTTCCACATTTAGAGATAGTTTCATAGAGGATGGTATACAGCTAAGAAAAAACACTGTGCTAGTCTGAACTTCAGCACAAACCCCAGTGAAGGTTCTTTTTGGGGTTTTTTTTGGTTGGTTTTTGTTTGTTTGTTTGTTTGTTTGTTTTGGTTTTGGTTTTTTTTTTTTTTTTTTTTTTGGGGGGTGTAAAGGTGGATCAGAATTTTCTTAAAGGTTTAAAAGAAAGTTATGATGTAAAGAATTGCTAGGCAAGTTCTCTATAGTTTTTTTTTAAAGAAATGAAGTTTAGTATTACTAAAGCACACATTGCTCTGTATATACGTGTAGTTATATCACCTTACACTGTTGTTAGGAAATTAAATACTGTTGAACTTGTATGAGAGACCTTCAGAGTGAAAACAAGTCTTGCAGAGAATGCTCCCACTGGCTGGAGACCTGTCACTCTTCCTTCTGATAGGTAAAATGCTAGATCTGTAGTGGCCCTGCTCATTGAAGCAAATGTGAAGTTTATTTCAAAGCCTCCCTGGCCTTCAGAAGATTTTCAGTCTTTCATTAGTCCAGTTTTTGCTGAGCATGAAGACAGCAAGTCCCGTCCAGGACCATGGTCCAATAGGGTGGGCTGTGCCTGTCTCCTCAGTCATACTGGCAATAAAACTGTTGTAAAAACTGTGTGTTCAAATGGAAATCAAACAAGCTGTATTCCAAATAATTAGTTATTAGAAAAAATTAAGAAGATTCTGGGGGCTGAATCAATTAAATTGGTTTGGGCTTTTTTCTTCAACTTGGAATCATAAAAAATAATTTACAAATGGTTAGGTTTATGGTGTGTCATGATAACCATGAATAGATTTCTGCTTCTTCTCTGTGGTACTGGCTCTGGATATCCAGATTTCCTCCAACCATACTTTATTTTATTTGTTTCTAGCATCCACTCATCATGCACTTCACTAACATGTTGAATGTCTACCTGTTTTTAATGTCCTTTTACTTCCTTTGTTAATTTGTCTATTTGTTCCTGTGCCTTCTGGAGTTATTTCCCTCCTCTTGTCCTAAATCAGTCCCTTTTTTACTATCCAGTTGCCTCAAGTCTTGATTCTGCTTTGTTACAGCCTTCCAGCTTCAGTTTAGCTTCTGTTTTTTCCTTCACTATGTCATTGTTTTGTATGTGTAAAAGTTGGCATGTATTCCAGATTTCATTGCTGGTAAATTCTTAGATATCTTTCTCTTCTCTGATTTAAGTCATAAGATCAGTCAGCTTCTACTATTTAAGCCTTGTTTTCCTGCATGGCTGTTGCTCATGAGTGGTTCGCACTGAGGTTTTTCTTATGTCTTGCCTGCAAATCTGTTTTGTCCGCAGGGATGACCGCTTCTTCCTGATTCTAGGCTACTTGAGATAAACATTGTACCTTATAGTAACAAGTGAAGAAAGAAAAAGAGAAAAAAGATAATCTTTATACTCTTTTCCTATTGCCAGAGGTAAATGGAGCCAATTTTAGATCTTAAGGCTTGTCCTGTTCAGCCTGCAGTTTTGTGCATACTCTTAGCATCCACGTACTTCCTACATTTTTTCTATGCCTAGGAAACTCTTAAACGTGCAATTTTTGTAATTTGCCCAGTGTCCAATATAGCTGAGAGCTATATTGCAAAGCTTTCTTCATGACTGCTACTGCAGAATTTAAATTTGGATCCTATAACTGTAAGGGTAAATTGTGGCTTTGCCATTAGCTTTACTTTTTTATAGACAGTGAATCCTAAATGCCATATGCCTTCCTAACTGTGTGATGCAAAATAGTGTGATTTGCCATTGCAGTTCTAGTCTTAAATCCATTCAGCTTCTGAGTCTTTGTGAACAACTTCATGGAGGTAAAGACTGGGATTATGAGTCATAAAAATGCCATTTTATTTTCTGTATATATTGTGGTCAAGGAAGAACCAAAGTAATGTTTATAAAAAAACACCCTGGGAAAAGTCATATTGATTTTATCTAGCCTGCCCTGGCTTTTTCATTTTTAATCTTAGTACTTTCTCTGCTAGACATGAATTTTTCCTCTTTTAGTGTTTTCAGTACCTTAAATTTACTCACCTTTGGTCACATCAAAGATGGTTGCCACAACTGCTCTCTTAGGTTCCTGGACCTCCATGAAGATACTTGCTGTCATTCCTATAAAGGGGAAGAATAAAAAAATCAATTTTACTTTGATGGCAAGTGGAAAAAATACTTTTTTCTCCTGCATTCTACTTTCAGGATGTTTTATTCAGCTTGTTTTTTTAGAGGTAGTGCTGTCTGACTTCTGAGTTTTGTGATTCTCTTTAGAACTGACTTCATGCTTGCAGTGCTCTTAATTTCTTTTCCTTAAGGTTTTGTTCATGTTTTCTCAGAAAAGAACCAAAGGCAATGATGGGAGCGTGCCATGGCAGTAAATATTTGCTGAGGCATGGATATCAATCATATTTTTTTCAACAGCTTCATTAGAAATTTCATTTCAACTTCTACATGATTAAGCTGTACGCTTGATCATGTTGATACTGCATTTTCATGGCTTCGTGTTTTAAGATTGTTTAAGACTGAAGTGTGAAATGGAGTTAATCCATTCCCAACGTGCAAGAGCCACCTCTTGTTTTCCTCTCCTGGTGTGTTGACAGAATATATATTCAGGAAAAGTAAAGGAAGTTAGTGCATACATGGATAAAGCACATGAAGTTAGTCCATCAGTTCCTCCAGTGAGGGACTGTGCCACTGTTATCAGCGAGGCTTCAAGAGGGGTCCTGTAGCTGGGATAATAGAATCTCTTCTTCCTTTTTTTCCCCTAGAACTTCCTTTCTTTACCTATGTGCAATGGGTGAATGAAAGAAACAGGAAGGGAGAAGAAAGGTTTTTTCTAAATGTCAACTACCAGGAAAGGAAATGGAACATAAGTCATCTATGTGTTTTTGGGAAAAGGAATTTTACTGTATATAATGTGTATATGTATTTATACAATTACCTAAATAAAGTTAGGTGTTAGCCATAATCAATGTGTACAAGACCACATTTTTTTAACATACGATCAGTCACGATTGAAACCATCCTGTTGCTTTTTCTACAAACATAAAAACCTGGAATATGGAAAAGATTACCTTTTTAGAATAAACTGGCCGTATTCAAAGTTATTTTGGTTTCGGACCACAATTTTTCTAAGTTCTTTTTTCTAGTTTTCAGGGATGCATGTGTGTCTAAGGAAAGGATAAGCTTCTTCTAAGTTTTTAATTTGAGTCTGAAACACCTTTTTTGCACTAATATGTGGATGGGTACTTTTCAATTACCTTTCTCGTGCCAAGTGAGTGCTACTCTAATGCACTGGGATTCCCCTTGTAGCAACTCTCCACTTTCAAGTTCCAGTATGTACACGTAGCATTGTGTGTGAGAGAAAAGGCCAGGGTGTTATGGTTTTAGCTGAACATACTGTATAAAATCACTATGTTCCCCCAGTATTCAGACATGTTCTGGTCCACCAGCAGCTTGGGAATATTTAGTTGTAGGGTTGAAGGTCAGGTCTCTAATTATTAGAAAGACACTTTTGCATGAGACATTTTGTAACTTAAAAGTGGGCTCTCAAGCTTTTTTGGATGTTACAAGATTCCAGCCCCTCAGCGTTGTGTGACGTTACGCTAGAACATAAAACAAAAGCTGGAGCTAACTAGCACAGCTTCTCAATCTATTGTTGATGTTGTTTTGCTGTTTATACAGAACACCAGGTCTCTGGATAATGAGGATGATGGAGAGATGATAGCTTGATTATCCCGCTGCTGTGCTTTTGCTGGGAACTGATGAATCCTTCATGCTTTTTACTATCTCAGGCCAGTGTTGCTGGGGAGGATGAGAAAAAGTCGTAAAGATGACATGTTTGCTGTCCTGTTCCCTGATGGGGCTCCAATGTATTACCTGGATCTAATTATCTCATCTCCAGTTGACAGAGAGGCTTCCATGGCATGCTTTCCATCACTGGGAGCCTCTGCCAAGCTTCCAGTGGGCTGTCTAATAGCTTGATATATTTTTGGACCTCCTGCTCATTGGATGAACAAGCTGAAGTAAATCATGTGTTGACCTCAAAGCATTTATAAACTGTAGAACATTATATTCTCATCAGAGCCATAGGGGCAGTAAACTATAGTTTCTCTGCTGTGAAACATGGTTTTGGTTATGCACTGTGTTACTAGGGTTGTACTTAAACAATAATATATCATTTGTGGCACATGTCGCCTTCTTTATTGAAAGGCAAAACAAAGAGTTGAGGACAAAAATCATTACTACTTTAGCAATTTTTCACAAAATGCTTTTGTTTTGTACTTGACACACAGATGGGACATTGTACTGCAGTGCAAATGATGTATAGCAGCATGACAAATTTCATTTCCTTTATAAAACAAGAATCAGAATAGTGGATGAATTTGGGGAAATGGTGTTAACTTTTTTGTTAGTGTTAAAAATAAAATAAATAGGGGAATAAATACAAAATAATAAAAAAAAGAGATCAATTCCAAGGGAAAAATTCCTATTAGAGCCCTTTAATTGTCTTGGCAGATATTGATTAAAGTGCTTAAATGAAAATATTGAAAACAATAAACTCACTTGTGTTAGAGCTTTTGTATCACCTTGATAGTGATAATCCATGACTGAGGAAGAAATTAACACAAGGTGTTACACAGAAGCTGGACTAAGCAAACAATAGAAGATCAATTCTGAGGAAAGCAAACTGTATTCTTAGCCTGCTTTCAATCACAGGCTCTTTGGTGGTTCAACCATGTTGAAATATAAATGCTACCTCTCAGCCTTCTTGTTTCAGTTTAAGTCTATATCACTGCGGTACATTACTGTCTGTTATGTCACACTGTGAAAGATGTCCGATACTTGGGGAAGTGTTTTGGACTTGGTTTTGTTAGTGTGGCATAGCTTTGCCTTTTCCTTTTATTGTGGATTTGAAGGAAACGTGCCCCAAATCTTTACTCTGTATCCAACCACTGAATTTTACGTAACGTTTCCCTGTTACTAATCTTTAATAAGAAAACAGGAATTGAATGGCTGTAACATGAGAGAATCCCAACCCATGCACAAGCACAAGGATCCCATATTGTGAAGTGTTGTACACACATGAAACAGAGCATAAATGAGCAAGAAAATTTCCACTGTTTTCCCAAAACTTTGTGTGAAAGCGTTTCGTCTCAGTCTTGTTTCAGGTGCAGCTGAAATTCAGTCCCATTGTCCTACAATACATCAAAATTATTTTTCTTTTTGTTTAAGCAGGCGCTGAGTTTTGCCATTTTCACAATAGCAGAAGCTAAGGAACTATTTAACTATTTGGCTTTGTTACTGCAGAAATCCTAAGTCTGGACTGCTGTATCTAGATTTTAAACAATTAAAAGTTTGAGATGGTTCACACCTACCAGTCTGGGGATGGTGCGTTAGAAAGATAAGGTCTGTCTGCAAAGTATGAGTCTGAACAAGAGCTGGGCTTTGAAGTCCTCTTTCCTCTCTGCTACCAAAATTTTGAAATATTATGAATTTCTGTGAAGCAGGTGAGGAAAAGATATCCATGCCAGATAAAAGGACAAAAACTAGGAAATTGTTCTATGAGCAATGAACTTGTGAAATCTGTGGTTAGCTCCTGGGTGGACTCTCTGGTATCTAACAGTGCAGTTGTTAATGCTGCCGTCTTTACCTTAGTCAAGATGCTTATTTGGTCTCTTTCCTCTATCCATTTACCCCTTTCCATGAAATTTATTTGAATTCATTACACGTGGTCCTGTAATACATTCAAGTCTCTATTCTTTCTGGCAAATTTGGTTGGAATTAGCCTGCACTATCCAAAGTTTTAGAGACTCAGGCACACACACAAAGGAAGAATTTTATGTGTGTGACTTCCCCAGTCTAAAAGAATGTTCTGTGTTTGTACAACTAGAACCAGGGGCTGCGTAGAGGTGTGTTGTAATAACTAAGGAGCAATTTGTGAAGAAATATTAATTACATAAACCTTAGGTTCCATCAGTGTCTTGCTCCATCTTTTCCCCAATGTTACTGTGTTACAAACTGTGGGCACAAAGCTGGACTAAAATGATGGTGCCTGCTTTCTGTGCAAATTCACATCGCAAATCCAGTATGATGCCATTTAATTTGGCTTAGATATGAACTGTGATGATTTGCAGTATTTTTATTGTTTCGTGGTTATGGGTCTTTCCTTCTTTTATCTCCTCCTGTCTGTCTCTACTTACGTCATACAGAGCTTGGATCTTATCCTCAACTGGTCTAAGTTGACACAGCTTTGCTGACATCAACAGAGCTACAGTTATTTACATAAACTAAGGATATGGCCATGTATATGGGATCAGGGTGAGTCTAGGAAATGACAGCCTACTTGCAGGGAAATATCCAGGCCGGAGGACTTGTCTTGAAGTTAATAATTTCTGCTTGGCTCTGTAGCCCTGATAATACAATTTTTTGCTCCAAATGGTCTCCTCGTGAGTATGTTGGACAAAGCTGCTGAATTCATATTTACCAAGGTCTATTGAGATATTTTACCCTAGTCTCCCTGTTAGCCAGCATGCTGTGTCCAGGTTCTCCCAGGGCAGCAAGGTGCACAATACCCCTGCAGCCTGGCCTTGTACTATATTCGGTCCCTGAAAGTCTAGAGAGAGGTGAGATATATGAAAGAGGAATGCAGGGGTCATCACACATCTGGGACTCAGGCATAGTCTGCGCAGACTGTATTAGCAACACAGATCTTACCTGGATCTGATATTTAAATAGCCCTTGTGTGGGATATACATTTAGAAAACCTTCGTTACCTCCTAGGCAATAATATCGTGAATATAGAAGATTTATTCCCCTGGATTGTAGGAAACATGATTTTTCAGCATTTGTCTAACTGAACACTGCTTAATCTTTTCTTTGTCAAAACCAGCTTCCTGGATGTCTTCTGTGTCTATCTGTAGCACCTTCCCCTCTAGCAAGATGGAAGATGTCTGACAAAAAGAAATCCCAGACGGAGAAACCCTGGTCCCTCTGCTGTTGTAGGCAGAAGCTATGAAAACGTTGTGCCATTAAGACATCCTAAAAATCTAGAGAGACTCCTGGGATATTGCTTCTTCTGTCTTCTGCTAGCTTTCTGTGTATAGTGGCTTTTGTTCTCCTTATGCAAACACCTAAACTAAATGAGATCAGCCTTTTTATGGACTGGGCTGTAGGATTTGTCCCCCAAACTGCTGTTTTCTCCTTGATTATGCAATTTTACTTAGATATTTGATAATTTTTTTGTACTTTAGTATTCATAATTCTGACCATTACATTGAAGTATCTTGTTAATGTGCTGTCTGTTTTTGTTTTTTGGTGGTGCTCATCTGTTCCTGTCAGGGAACTTCAGATAACGGAAACCTCAGACAAAGAAAAATTAGATTTCCTATAATTGTATAGTTGACAGCAGTTGGAGTGGTTGTAATCACATACATTAGCTGCTAAAATGCCTATCGGGGGTTTCAATTAGAAGGAGAATTCTGACAATAGTGTTGAGAAGGTGAGATTCCAAGGAGCCCAAAGGATAGAGAAGAAGCTAGTAGTAATTATATTTTGGACTTGGAGAAAGAGAAGGTGTCAGGCAAACAAATATGCTTTACAGAAGCTATATCTGCTTTCTGTAGGAAGATGGAACAAGTCGAGACCAAGCCCTGTGATAATCATAAACTGCCAGCTGTGGTAAAAACCATATGAATTACAACTTGCTATGGCTCGTTGTATGTTGATGCATGGATAATAATTTAATGAGAACCAGTCTTCATTTGTTTTCCTTTTGATATACAGCTGCAAGTCTAAGCCAGGCTTGACTGCATAGGACATGCTAATATGCAACCATGCTCTAGGAATGACTACAGAGCAGTGAACGCCGAGCTGGCCCTGCTTCAAAATGAGCAGCATGTCAAGAGTGAGGTATATCTTTCTTTTCAATGACATGAAAATGTGAGTGGAAATTTCATTCACTGGGCATCTGTGCCATGCCCTCCCTCTCTCCTTCATCGATCAGTCACAATGCATGCTTATTTGTGTGATAGTGAAGCAATCTGAAAGCAGACAACTTGGAAACACGCTTAACACGTCAAATCTCCTGAAAGTCTTTCAGAGTTGCTTCATCCATCTGTATTGATTCTTGTGTAATAGAATCATAGAATATCTTGAGCTGGAAGGGACCCATAAGGCTCATCGAGTCCAACTCCCTGCTCCTCGCAGGACAAGATACTTGGAGTCAGTGTGTGAAGGACATGTTGTAGAACGCTACAGAACGGAGATTTCAGAGAGCTATTAAGATTTTACATGTGCTGACTACCTTGGGCACACTCAAGTCAGATGCTGAGTGAGTCGTCTGTAGCAGTAAATCCTTAGCATGGCACTGTCATTGTTTTCACAGAACCTAAGGTGTGGGTGGTGCAGACATTGCTGAGTTTACATGCTGTCCCTTCCAAATGTCTGTCTGTCTGCCCTGCAGTACTGTGGCTGCAGTTCCACTAGGGAAGGTCCTTGAGGAAGACCAATGGCACCTAGAGTTACTGTGCTGGAGAGGTTTGAAGGCTGGCACTCTGTGGGAATAGGATGGAGAGGGAGGATCTGAGGGACAGTGAAAAGACAGCTTATCTGAGTCTTCCAGGCTGTCTCCTTTCTCGACAAGGGATGCCAGTGTCAGGCACTGGGCTGGTCTTCCCAAAGACCACACACACTGTTGTGTGTGCGCTGCCTGCTTGGGTTTTACCTTAAAGAGGAAGGAACGCCACAGTGGGAAATTACAAATGTCCTCACACAAGCATGCAAGGGAGGCCTATAAGCCTGATTCTAGCACTTTTGTCCCTCCACTCCACAACAGGCCTGGTGGTTAGATCTTTATGTGAGCTTCTACCATCTGGCCCACTTAACCTTCCAGCCTTTGTGGGTATTTTTTGTAATGTATGGCCTCTTCAGCCTTCTTCTGAATTGCTTTGTCTACCCCAATACTTGTTTCACATAATTTTCCTGCTGCTGCTTGAGGTTTTCCTTTGAAAATGAGTTGGTGTGTTATGGAAGGCAGGGTAAGAGGGAGATGAAAACTCAGTTTCTTGGCTTCTTTTTTTTTAAGTCAAGTAACAATTACTTTCCACTAATAAGCTCTACCAGGCAGTGAATTCTCAAACCAATTACCTAATATGATAGCCCGATACTAATTTGTAGCCAACAGCTATTTGTTGTATGCTCATTGTGAAAGTACCTTGCATACTATTTCACCAAAACGCTTCCACCCCCCCAGGTCAGCCGTCTGTGACATCCTGATCCAGTGTGCAATGACGAAAATCAGGTATGAGTTACTACCACTGTGCAATGAAAAGATGGTTTAACTAGAGAAATAATTTGAAAGTCAGGTGAAGTGAGATTTGGATTTTACAGGTCAAAAGGATTTTGAATGTCTTTTTCTTATTCTGTGTGCAGTATTGCAAATGCTCTTGACTGGAGATGCAAATAATATGTAAAGTTGGGGTTGTGCTTCCTGGTTTTCCAACAAAAGCAATGGGTACACTTAGAAATTCAGTAATTTAACCTCTGGATTACTTCATCTGTGTTTGCTCATTGCTTTATGAATGCAGATGTTGTTAAAGATACGGTGCTAAGAAAAGAACCCTTTGTCACTACCTGCTGTACACAGTACAGTTCAAATGACACAGCGGGAAAAGCATATCATGTTTCTCTATAGAAGGGTTGGGACAGTGCCACTCCTTTTCAGGTGGGAGAATCAGATCATGGTCATCTGAAATTCAGTAGCAGTTTTACTGAGTTAAGTCGTTCCAGGATTGGGCCTGAAGTGACCTGTTCCTCTAGTTCCTTTGAAGTTTGTAACAACGAACAGTCTGCCCAACATTGTGCTATTATGGGAGCTTATTCCAAAAATTAAACATCATGAAACATACCCTCATATCTTCCACCTGCACCTCAGGTAAAATTAATTTGGATTTTAAGCCAAAGTAAACAGACATGTTTCATAATATCATAAAAATCATCATGCATTAACATATTTTTTTACTGCTATTAAGTTTTATCTCACGTGTAAGTTCTCTCCCCGCTCCTTGACTTTCATTTGCAATGTCTGTTTAGGCTACCAGCATTTGGGGCAATTTATGTCTTCTATATATATAAAAGGCATAACGCGATCTACAGGCAGACAGTACATACAACGGTATCTATAACAGCCTGCTGAAGTGGTGTCTCTGGTTGGAATTAGGATTCATTCGCATTAAACTAGAAATAGCCAGCCTCTGCCCTATGGAGCTAGTATTAAAGGATTTTGATGAAGGCAGAAGGGAGGGAAGGGGAGAAGATTCAGAGACAAGGGAGCAGTGCCAGGGAGAGTGTCAGCATGTGCCAGGAAGCGAAGCAGTCGCTCTAGTCCAGCCATGCGGATGCATGGGAGTGAACGGCCATGGGTGCCCACACCTTATATTTCAGCCCTCAGGGTAGACAGCAGGAACATTCTGGTCAGTCTTAACTGCCTAGTCACAGTCCATCAAGTTAGCTGTAAAAACTTCTGTTTCAATTAAATATAAGCTCATTGTATTTTCACACAACAGTTAATAAAATAAAACTCATTAGGAATATAGCATTTAGACTAGAGCAAGTGATTTTTTTTTAAATGTCACACTGAAAACCACATTTCCTTTAATCAGCATCTGCTCTGTGTTAGACTGCCTATAAAATCCGGTGCACTGTTGACAATAGAGGAAGATGAAAACAAACAAACAGGAAAACTACAAAAGACGTGGTATGAACATCAAAGTGCAATAATCCTTCTCTTTCCTTGGCATTTGAAAAATGTTTTTATTTTTGACCCTAAACAATTTAACTTTCTTTCCACCAGTTTTGAATTTGGACAACGAGGGTGGAGGGGTGATGGAAAGAAAGTAGGGCATTGCATGTGAATTGAAACACGGGACTAGGAGACAAAAAAAGGAGAGGATAATAAACCCGTTTGAATAAATTAAAGATTTTTTGAAAGCAAATCAGCTCCATCTTTTTGCAACACTGATTGTACAGAAAGGCTTGCAGGGATGGAAGTAGTGACATCTCCATGTAGTTTGTACTTGCACAAATAACGTCAGTGTTGGAAAATTTTGAGAGTACACTGTGAAAAAAGGAAAGAATAGGCTCTGTGTGTTTTTTTTTCTTATCTAAATATATAACTATAGTTTATTATTGGGTAAATATTAAATGTTGGGATGAAACTTGTGTAGTTTTATGAGTGTTACAATGGGCTAAAAGCAAATGATCATGAGTCTATTGTATTTAGGCAGTAAACTGCTAAATACCTGGGGTGAAAGAAGGGACGGGACTTCCTTAATCATTAAACTAGTCCTTGCATATGGAGGGTAATCACATCACCTCTAATCCCATTCATAAACACATCATGCTCCAGAGTTAAAATCATTGTGGTTTTGTCCCCCCCGCCATTCCTGTTAGGAAATATTTCACTGCTCTGATGGTTAGAAATCCTCTGGTAATTTCCAGCGTAATTGTGGCTGGTTTATACCTATTTGTTTTGTGTCAGCGCTGTCCTTCAATGTGAATAGCTTTTTTCCTCCCTGCTGCTTACCCCCTGATACATTTATAGACAGCAATCATGGCACCTCTTAGCCTTTGTTCTGCTCTGTTAAACATGCAGTGCTCTGTTGGTCTCCTCTAATAAAATAGGTGCTTCTTTCCTTCAATTGTTTCTCTTCAGTACCTACTCTTTAAACTAATCGATATTCAACATGTTTAACCAAAATGGGACTTACTTTGTGGTCCGTAGAAGTCCCCCTGCACAAATGCTTAAACAAGGGCTGTTGATTTTTTTTTTCTACTTCTGGAAATACTGAACCTGATGCACCCTGGGATAATGCTTACTGCTTTCAGGGACTCGGTGGTGACTAGTAGTCATCCTGAAATTGGTTACTGCAGCTGTTTCTTTCTCCTCCTTCATCTCCTCCACCTGGTGATCCCATAGTTTATGGGAAGACTCGTCATCAGTATTTCCTAAAGGAGAGCAAATACATTTCTTCTGATCTCAGTTCAGCATCTAAGTAGCAGGCCAGGCCTGGTGTCCTGGCCCCTATTTTAGGATGGAATGACTTGTCCTCTGGAGATGCCCGTTGCATCGCTTTCTCTGTTGCCCAAGGTACTAAACTTTTAGATGTCCCTCAGTAAGGTGGGATGAATGCTGTGAAGGTGCACACCACTGCCATTTGAGCTGGTATCACATTTATGCTGGTCATCAGTATCGGTCAGTCTTCTTTTGTGTGACCACCTCTTCTGTGACAACCACTGCCTCCTGACTGTGTTATCAGCAGATTCATTACTGTTTTCCTAATTGCTGATCACTAGAGTTATTCCAACTGCTGAAGGTCCTGCATGAAATACACGTCCTGTATAATAAGATGTGCAATTTCAAGCCTGAGCTAAAGCCTATGGACTTGAGAAAAAGCTCCCAGTGGCAAAAGACGCCAGTTTTGGTTTTGCAGGCAGCACTGCAAAATAGTAGACTTAACCGAAAAGAGGCTTTCTATTGTTAATTTTTTATTTTGATAATGTGCCTGTTAAGTTTAATTAACAAGAATTTCCCACAAAAAGCTCATATGTACCATAGGTGAAAAGTCTTTTTGAGAGCAAGAATTAAGGACTACTGCAGCTATCTATTTGTTTTCTATTTTAAACCCAAATAGGCTATATCAGACTTTTCAGATTATGCCTATGGGAATAGCAGAGGCCACATGACCTGGCAAACAAATCTCTTTGTTGGAAATGTTTATGCCAGTTTTCTCTAAAGTAAATGTTGTCTATTGATGCTAGGATGTTCAAATTGTATAATGTGAAGTAGGAGATAAGAACAAAACCTTTCAAGCAGGCTGTAGGAGGAAAGAATTCTTTAATTGCCCATGATTTGATTCTATTGTATTTGTTACAAACTGTTAAATGTTGTTCCTAAGGGAGCAGTCATTGCTAGCTAGTACGTATTTACAGTGGATACAAATCAGGTAGCAGAGGATATTGCTGTTTTTCTGATGACCACTTGTGGCAGCGCGTACCAGAGGATTGTGTCTGTGCTAGTACCTTGCTAACGCCCACTAAAACTGCTGTCCAGGTGGTAACACTTTGGATATTTTATTTTATTTATTTATTAGGAGCATAGAAAAGCGCTTGAGAGCTCTTAAGAGCAGTCTCAGAAGTGGTTGCAAATGCTGTATGGACGCTCACCTGCATAGTTCACACATCCTTCTGTGTATGAGGAGTATGAATGCTTGCAGGCCTATACGTAGCACTCGTCTTCGTATGCCCGGTGGCATGCTGAACTGGACACAGGAATACCAGAGCGTGTGAGGACTTGTTCCCCCATCACATCTCGGGCCCTTCATGTATGTTCTCTGTATGAACAGCAAATCTGACTTGAAAAAGGGTGTTGCTTTGAGTGGGGTTTGGGCCAGATGCCCTCCAGAAGTCACTTCCAACCTGAATTATAATTCTATACACCTGCTTATTGCTGGATTTCTTTTACCTTCCTCTGAAGCACCTTGATGCTGTTTACTAAGGCAGAATATTGGACTAAATAGGTTTGAAATATCATCCATCCTGGCAAGTCCTGTATTTCCATGTGCAAACAGGATTTATTAGAAACTCAATACATATTGAATGTAGGTCTTTAGGGATCTCTTACTTACTTTGGGCAGGTAAATATTGAATTGTCATGAAAGGTATTTGACTCCATTTTGGAACATAAAACAGAGGAGGTTAGTAGAAGAAAGAGAAGAAATCAACACCAATGTAAATGGTAACACACGTTACCGTATATCCCCTTCTGACTTTGCAAGTGGTGCATGTTTTGCATAGTTATACAAAGCAAACTTTGCAGTATCACAAGCCTCAAAGAGGTGAACAGGAGTTGGGAGGGTGCTTTTGTAATCTTGTCAAACTTGTTTGTGAGTTCTTTTCCCTGCCAGTTAGTTCAGTTATTTTTCTTTTCTTTTTGGAAAAAGTCTGCTAGTTTGGCCTCCTTTTTTCTCAGTTACACTCCAGATGAAATCCTGACGGTTGCAACTTTCAGTGCCAATGTAAAATACCGTTGTGAGGCTGATGCACTCTGCAGGGTTTCCCACAAGCTACTCCAATGTAAGTAACAGAAGGAAGGGGACTGTAAGGGATGCATTGAGTGCAGCTGCTCCACACCATGGCTGGAGCCAGTGGGACCAAGGTTTCATCCTGGTTGCTGCAGTGAGTCGTCTTTTTCACCCACTAGAGACACATTAATGACATGCTCATGGGAATATCAATGTTTGTATATGTGAATGATTGGCTGAAGCAGCATCCGTAAGAAAGCTGTTTTCAAAATGGGATGGTTTCTTGGTGATTGTTTTTCTTAAAACCTTACCCATGAGTTTTGGGGCTTTTTTGAGGAAAAAAAAAGATGACATTTCACACCCCCTCACATAAGTTTTCATAAGTATGCCAGTGTCCTGTGCCATATAAATATCTTTCTCAGAATACCTATCCTTGTTGTTAATATCATTAGAGGACTGGAACAGCCTTTCACAAACTTTTTTTCAATGAATACTTCCATTTTATTTCAAGATAATGCATGCTGCAATTGCTGAGGATTTTAAATTTTTATTGCATCTAAAGTAGATAAACAGAATATGGAAATTTTTGGATACAGTGAGAAATGTTTTTTCTACAAGTCTGCAAGTTAGCAGAAATTGCTGTAGGAAGAACTGCAACTCACACTTTTCTTCCAGACCTTGAGATTTGCACGCAAGTTTATACAATTAGTACCATCCCCTGCAATATGTAAGATTACTTTTTAAGGTAGAAATTAATGGTACTATTGCTGACAAGATAAATAACACTCCATGTGAAACTGTACATATCATTTGCCCTGCGGTCTTTGTTTTTTATCTAAACCTTTTTTTTTTTAAATGAACACTGCTCATTTAAAAATGTACACAAGGAAGGAAATACTTGTTTTTACCGATTAAAATGTGTAGACTGTCTTTTTAGCCTCCCTGACAGTGCCATTCTTTGCTTTCTCATCACAGCACAAAGAAACACTGTTATTTACCCTGGGAAACAGGTGACTGAACTTATAAAAATCACTACAGGACAAGATGTATTGAGGCCTGGCACAGAATGACAAATTCTGGCGGGGTTTGCCAAGAAGAGACATATTGATTTTTAAATGATTAATAAGGAGAATATAATTGTATTTCATTAAGATGGATGGGATTTCATTTAGTCTGTCTTCTCCTTTTCCACTTCAGATGCGAAAGGAAATCAAGTCATCATCAATGGCACCTTGTGTTAGCCTGCCATGGAAACGAGGTCATTGATTGAGTAAAAGAAGTTTCTGAGAGGCTAGCCTAGTCTTTAATGGAGTTGCTAGCATAGATAACGTGGCAAAGATAACAGCACTAAGTTTCTCTCACTATTTTGAGAACAACCAGGACTAGGAAAACATTGATAACATCTTTGTTCTCGACTTGGATGTTTTCCAAGTTGCATATTATCCCAAGTGAATTGAGTTGGGCATACGAATACACAGGATTTCTCATTTGTTTTTATAAAGTCATTTGAAGCCATTCCATTGTCTAAGCCCAAGGGACTGATAGGCTGAAAAAGGGAGGAGTTCAAAATCCTATAATCCAGATGTGTTCTTGGTATCCTTATCAAGAAAATCAGTGTATTCTCAATCATAAGTATGTAATTAACTTTCCTGTGGATTTCTATGGATTTTAGGATTGTGATTAAATCAAACTTGTCCTTCCATCGCCTCCTGAAATTGAGGACTTTGTGAAGGAAGATGTTCTATTTTAGATCATCTTTTCAAACTTTTCAAGCAATAGCTTAACAAATAGAAGATGAGGGACTTTCCTTTCTGGTTTTCCAGCACATGTGCTAACCCATATTACTTCTGACTGGCTGTTGCATTTACTTTTCCTGTATACATCTGGCTTCTTTCCAGAAGCTTTTGCTCTAGTTGTAGGGTTTATTCAACTGCTCACATGGCAGTGGCTAAAATGCTTGAGTATGGCATGTTAAGTAAACTGATTTTCATTACATTGCCAGTTTCTATTTCCCAGCATTTCAGTAGCTCTTGTGTGATCAATTGCACTATTCCTGCGGTTGGGGAGTTTTCAGTCAGAGCCACCAGATAAAATATTGACAAGATTTTAGTGATGGGTGAGCCTCAATGAGAGATATTGCGTATTAATTAGCAAAAGGTGAAAGAATGTATTCGCTAAGGAATTATTAGGGAATGTAAGGAAGATAAAACGAAGGATTAAGATCAATTAAAGATGATATCAAATTCATACAAGGAATGCATGGTCCTACTAAGTTAACGAATATATTACAGTGCAATGCTGAATTTTCATATTATTTTGGATTCAGCTAAAGACATGAAGAACATCATTCTAATTCTGCAGACAGAGGAAGTTGGGTTTTTTGGTTCAACCAACATGATGATGGACAGAGGTGGAGGGGTACAGCCATGGATGATTAATTAAAAACTGATAAAACAAAAAATTGGTTTTGGATTGAACAGGTGGAGAACAGATTTTCAGGTATCATAGATGGGTTAATCATATTACCTCAGAGCGACTACTCATGCATTCAGGCACTGTAAACTGCAGTTTAAAACTACAGTTGAAAATATGCAGCATGTTATCAAGCCCATTTTTCAGGGAAGAAAACTGAGACAATGAGGTGGAGTGAATTATGTTCTGAGGCAGGTCAGAAAGAATCCATGAGTTTGTTCCTTGAGCTAGACATTTGTTTACTGTAAGACTTTGAACAAATCACTTAGGAGTCATGCTAGAATGGAGATGTTGGTATTTATTTACGTGTTTCCTGTGAGAATTAAACAAGTTTGTTTGTACAGTTTCCTGTAGGAGTCAGTTACTCTATCCTCCCTGCAATGGGGAGACACAAAAGTATGCATATATGCATAGCTGACAATGGAGAATGAGGGGAACTTCTGTTTTGCATATGCTAGGCTTCTTACTTCCACGGAGCCTGAGGAGAGCAAGATATTCTCAGGATATGCAAATAAGGGGGAATGGGAGGAATCTGGGTGTAAAATACAGACCACAAGCTTTTTCTATATCTATGGAGATACTGGTTTTGAAAGAAAGTGAGAAAACTGTATTAATGAAGCTCTCAGCCTCTGCTGGGGGAGATTGCATAGTGGTCTCATCTATTTGATGTCTCTGAAGCCACAATTTCAAAGGTAGGCAAATTTACTTTATCCCTCGCAGCTTGTGATGAACCCAGCTTCCTCCAGACTGCTTGGTGGAGCTGACAGCCCAGGCCTGTACAACTGAAACTATCTTCAATGTGTGCAGCTGTAGAATGACTCCTATTGCATTTTGTAACACAAACGGTTTCAGCCTCACACCCCTGCACTCTATGTCCATCTGCTTGTGTTAAGAACCCAGGAGATGACTTTGCTGGTATACAATGTGGTATGATTCTCTGATGGGGGCATTGGCTAACTGCTGTCCTGCTGGATAAGAGGAGACATATACATTTAAAACGTTGTTACAGAATATCCTAATTCACTAAGACGCAACTTATTCTGACAGGTTTCTAATGAAACATCAGAAAAGGAACAAATCATGGCAACTAGAGAAAGGAATGATAATGTGGTTTTTCATCCTGGATTTGGACTGTGGTGACTACAGCAGATAAGAAATTTTCTAACAAAAATGTCTTTCAAAAGAAAAACGTGGGTTAACAAAACCCCTAAATTTGGGGTAATAAATACACCATTTTGTGTGAAAGTCTCTCATCTTAAGCAGAAATTCCACTAACAGACACATTCATTCTAAAATAATGCATAAACTGTCTATTAAATGCAGTCTGGGATGCGATGAGGTTTGTATGTGTTTACTGAATCAAGCAGGAAAGGTCCTGGAATCTGCATCTCCTGTCCTCCAGGTTAGTAGCTATTCTGGGGCAGTGAAGGTAGTTTCTCACTTGTCTTGCATGAATTTTTAGTAGACTTGAAAAACTTGAAAAGTTTTGTTCAAAAAAAGGATGGAATAATTTTTAAGACTCAAAAAACTTGTGGTATGGGAAAAACATCTAAGACCTTCCTTTGGTAAGGATGTAATCTCTGGTTTTGCCTCAAGTTCTTCGTGATGGTCAGCAAGTCATCTCTCACTGTACTAATTTTTTTTCTAAGAAAGATCTGGTACGACTCTCCTACCTCATCTTATCTGTATGGACACTATTCCTATAAAAATTTCTGACTGTATGTTGAATCCAGACTGGTGTTAAAGGTAATCGTCACCTAATTTTTTTTGTTCGGTTAAATAATTTATTCTTGCTTTTCCCTCTTTTTTTTTCTTTCCTTATGAAGTCTATAAATATGCATTCTGGTCTTCTCTATTTTGCTTAGAGATGCCTTGGCAATGTCTGAGATGATTTCTCACTTGCTCTAACATCAAAACTGAAGGGATGAAGAAATTAGATATTTAACAAAGTCTTCATTTGTTCTGTAAAGGTAATTAGTCACTCTTGACCGTCAGATTAGATTAAAATTAAATATGGGTCAATTAACACTTGTTACTTTTTTTGGCTTCATTTCTGACCAGTCACGCTGAAATTATCACTGAAAGTCACAAGTTTATTTAAGTAGAAATTAAGATGCAGAATTAGCTTTCTCATTTTTACTAAAATCACAACATTTTTTTTTTCCAGAGCTTAAATCTGTTAATCCTTTTTTACTTTGCTAGGGTAAAATGTCTAAATAGGAGTCAGAAATGTAGTATCACAGAAGAATCACACCTTTTTTATCTTATGCTATGTATTAATAGATTTGTTTTCCAAGCATTTCTTAACCTTAATGGTTAATACACTACCCTGACCAAACTTTATTGTCTGCACAAATGACATACGTTAGCGTTTAGTATTGTATTACTACAATTATCGAATTTTGGAGCTAAATCTTGCACTTTGCTCTTAACCTTGAGTCATGTGCTGTACCTTAACAAATAATATCATATCCTTGTTTTTTGCTTGTAACCAACAAGTTAGATCCTTACCTTCTTTCTGGGTGGCCGGATACCTTCTATTTATCAGCCCACTCACAATACGGTGCCTTTACACCAAGCAAACTTCTCAGGTCTAAGATTTTCCTTCCTTGTATTTCTGCCAAGCTAAAAGTCAGGATAAGGTCTCATTTCACTTTATTAGGAAAACACAGTGCAACATCTCACATTTGCCAACTTGATTATCACTTTCTCTGTTTTCACCTTCAGAGCTTGTGGGATGTTACCATTGTTGCACTGGTTATCATGGAGCCCGCTGATTAAGGCATGCTTTCAACTTGTGAATGTATTGTAAAAACAAATAAACAAACAGAAGACAAACCAAACAGACTCACTGTTTCAGGTTAGAAATTATTTTCAATGTTTATATTACATTTTTTCTTTGAATGCTGCTCTGGTTTCCCCACCATTTTTTCCATCCTCCCTTTCAGTCCATAATTTATTTTTATTGGTTACAGTAAGACTGCAGGCCTTTCTACAGCTGAGCACAGCTGCTAATGTTTTGCTATTGATTCCACATGTTAGCTCAAAAGTGTATAATAATCTGTTTTAATCGTTGCCTTTGGCTTTTCCTCTTCCCACTCTGAGAAGTGCCCTCTGCCTCTGGCCTGGCATGGCCATAACCAGAAACTGATCCTAATTACATCAAACCACTCTCTGCCAAAATGCCCAAATATCCGTAACATGTTTGAATAACAACTGTTGGGAGACATAACTCCATCCAGCTCCCTGGAAAATGCTTCAAATTATCAACTGTAGATGTGCTGACAGGAAGAAAATCTTGTGGGCATGGTAGGAGGCTAAGCTACCTCTGGCCCGAAAGGGAATACCTCAGCAGTACAAATGTAATGCTATTTAAGTCCCCCCCTTCAAATCCCTGCAGCTCTGAGGAAGCTCCAAATTATAACAGGACTCCTAAGGGAACGGCACATAATCAGCCCTGCTGAAAACATGTTGAATAGCGCTAAATAAATCCCAGGTCTAATTATGTTACTGAGACTGCATGGGGACTGCACATCTGGAAGTCCCCCCAAAAAGTCCTGTGGTAGTTGCAGCGAAGCACAGTCAGCTGCTCCGTGGTAGTCCGTGGTAGCTCAGCAGCCATCTCCAGGAAGGAGCTGTGAGAGTCCCCTCACAGCGCAGGAGTAGCCCACATTAAATCACTGCTTATTTAATCTGTCAAACTCCTCTCCTTACGTCTAGGGGGCATCTGCCCGGGCTGGCGGGAGAACCAGAGCTGTGGCATCGGCTGGGAACGGCTCACCCACTGCTGCTGGGGTGCAGAGCCCTCAGCCGCTCCCAAAACAAGGCCAATCCTTTCCCAAGCACCCAGTATATAGAAACGATAGAAGCAACTTGGGGGTTTGTCTGCAAATATAGAGGGTGGCGTTTTGTTGGAGTAAACAAGAGCTTTGCCACTGGCTTCTCCGGGGCTGTGTTTTGACCGCAGCAGCATTGGGAGAATTTTCACAAAATACTCAGCACCCTGCACAATCTTCTCTACGGAAAATGACTGCTTTTTACCTCAGGAGGTGTAGTTCCTTATCCTGACCACAACATCACCTTTCTGAGAAGCCCTTGCCGCTACTGTCATGATTTTTAGGTGCAAACACGTACTACCTAGAACAGACCTCACTATTGGGAGCTGACCCAGACTATATCGCAGGTCTGAAAATAAAGCCTCTTGTTTAGGCTCCTGGATTTTCTTATGCTTCTGTGGTTTTCATCAGTGATCCTGAAGAAAAATACCAGTGAACGTGTATCACCAATAGCTAGAAAAAGCTATTTAAAACTATTTGCATTCCTCTTTATTTTTGTTATGTTCTGCTTCTCTTATTTGATTAGTTGGCTGTCAGAAAAGAAGATGACATACTAATTACTTTTGTAGTTGTTATACCAGTATAGTGCTGATAGTCAATATTACTGTGGTCTGCAGTCAGATTTCTGTATTGTTACATATTACTACGCATCAGTGATTCTTGATGATATACGAAGTGAATATTACTGGCTTTTTTAACTTCCCAAGGAGGCCTGGAAGCACCCTGAGAATGTGAGTGCTAATTATGCAGACCACGGAGACAAATTCTTTCCTCTTTGCTGAAATATATCCATTAGAAAACAGTAGAAACCAGAAAATTTTGGACAGTCAATGGTAGCTCCGCTTAGTGTTTAGAAGAGCTTGTGGAGAATATTATGTAAGCTAAAACTTATGGGAGAAAAGACATTTAAATTTCTCTGTTCTATGGGATACATATAGCTATTCTTTGCTAAAACGCTCCTTTAATGTTGTGCATAAAAAATCAGGTCTTTCTTTTGAAGTCAAAAGGAAAAAACAAGGAATTAAATTTTCTGTTCTCCAATTCCCCTAAAATTTAGATAATTTATCTTAGAACTTTATTAAAAAGAGGATTTTAGTTTCTCAGGTTTTCTTTTTCCATGTGCATGTTTTTAGTGGCTCATTGAATCTAAATATATTCCTGTTCCCTTTCTCTAGTCTTTAATTCTGTCCCCAGTATTAAGACTGATTTAACTTTTGTTTCAAAACATCAGGCCTTAGCAAGACTACATAGCTAAATTTCTATGAAAAAATGACCCGGCTGTCTTCCCTACTTCTGTTACCACTTTAAGTGATGTTATGCTGGTATGCATTTGATAACAAAGAGGTGGAAATTCTGTTTGTCAAGCTGTGCTCAGAAAACACCCTGATATGATCAATGCCATTCTTTGTTAATTCTGTCTAACTGCACGTTCCACAGCACTAGTACAAACCACAGGCCTCACAGATCACTAAAAGCTGCTTGATTTGTATTCTGTATTCTCCAAAAAAATTGCACTGCACGAAGTGCATCTTTCCTTTCACCTGTGGAGTGCTGATACCACGTCATGACCTTCTCCTCCTTGCAGCAGTTCCTGGGCAACAAGTGGAAAAACCAAGCTGGACCTTTTGAGTCTCACCTCTCCCGAACCTCACTCCAGTCCAGTGACACCTGCAATACCTTTGCCACTGACATTTTCTGCAGTTCTGTTTGAACCCTGTGCCTGACTAAGCGACGAAACTGCTGAGTCCTCAGAAACGAAGTTTCCAAGTGGAAGCCTCTGAGGCCTTCACTGTTTCTCTCGTGGCTGCTTCTACTGGTGAAAGCCATGGTGTTATCGCTGTGGTACAGCAGCACGCTAAGGCCCCCGCTAAGTTCAGAGTTGCTCTGTGGTAGTCACTACTCAAATACCCAGTGAGAAGGAGGGCGGCTTAGGTGAAGCTAGATGTGCACAGTATCTTCCGAATCTTTTACAGCGCTGCTGACAGCAAGAGTTTCAGTATGGGCAGGTATTGCAATGCTCTTAAACCTTTCGAACAAGGGATGGATAGCATTTGGAGGCTGTAACTGTGAGTCTGTCTTTCCTCCTCCTTGCTGATGCCCTGTATCACAGCCAAACTGAATCAAGGGAAAGCCAGGGGACTGCCCTTGCAGGTCGTCTCTTCAGAGACCCGGACAGAGGCACCAAAACTCTTCTGCTCCTTCCGTTCAATGGGGCACGGGCTCCTTATTCCCCTGGGCTTCTGCAGAACTGGCGTGTTGGGTGTCATGTGCCGTTTCTCTCCTGGCATCTAAAAAGAGTTAGGGGATGGTGACAAGGGTATGGAGCAGCTTCTGCCTGAGGAACTCCAAGGTAAGCCAGGACTCTTCAGCACAGGATGGAGAGGAGAGCAGGAAGAGACGTGGGTGAATACAGGTCTGCCTAACTTGTGGAAGAGTTAGGAGGTATCAGATGAAGCCAGAGTGGCCAGTTCAGAAAAAACCAAAAATCAGTGTTTCTTCACAAAAGACACAGCAATGCACTGAAACTGCCTGTCACAAGGTGCTGCAAATGCTAATGCTAACATGGGTTCAAGAACTGGGCAAGTTCATAGATGAAAAACATGATGATTATGGCAGACGCAGAAACCTGTTGAATTGCAGATTGATAAAAGCTGGGAGAGCATTTGGGGAAAGTACCCTTATATACAGCTTTTACTATTACATGCTTCTCTCAGCATCTACTTTTGGCCATTGTCAGGTACAGGATGCTGGGCTAAACAGACGTGTGGTTTGACCCAGTCCGGCTGCTTTTAGGCTCTTGTGTTACCGTGCTTTCATACAAATATCTTAAATCATAGAAGGCCCACAGGATATCTGTGGGAGTTGCTCAGAGAAAAAACCAACCATGTTTCTCTTCAAAACTGATCTGCTCACCAGCGTGGCTTGTGCCATAAACCAGTTGCTTTCCCAGGCTGGCAGCTTCTCACCATTTGCAATGCTCTTACCAGGGTCCAGGCTATCAGAAAGGGCCTCATGCTGCTATCCACTTTGTTAAACAGAAGTTGGTTTTATGTTTAGTGGTGCATGGAGTGTACAGATGAAACAAATCACTCCTATAAACTTAGCAAGATGAATAGGTCCTGTTGAAAACTAGCAAGGAAGGCTGAATGCAAGATTAATATGCAGTCCTAAGTTATGCTACCCACAACTTTTATTGATTATTTGGAAAGTGAAAAAAACCCCAAGATTCCTTATATAAGTGAGACTGAAATTCTTGTGCAACCATTCTTAAAAGAAGAAAATAATTTGTCTGGGAGGAGAGCTGTTTGAGGGGGAAGAGGTTTAAAAGCTTCCTGTCATCACTTCAGTGTTGTTTACCAACGAATTCTCAAAATAGGCACAGAATTCACAAATAGAAGAGTTGTGCTGCTTAGAGGCTTCTCCACTCTAGAAGGTCAGCCTGGGCAATAGGAAAGGACCTGCGATCTTTTGTTTTCTCCCACTTTTGGCTCTGAGGCTGACTTGTAACTATGAATAGGTGACTCTCGCTGTGCTTGTTGTAAATGTGAGACAGTAAACGTCTCTCTTCTGAGAATTTGATAGGGAATTGGCATCAAGAAGTGCTTCAAAGTTCAGGGACTGGGTGAGGGATGGACTGTAAGCATGTGGTGTGTTGTGTGATGCTTTGTTGTTTGAAGATCAGCCCTGCAATGGGTTAGACCTTATTGGTCCCTCTGTTTCCCCTTTTTTGTACTTAGAGGAAAAGTGACCATCTAATCCTACATCATTTCCCCAGCTGCTTTGTAGATGACTTTGCTGAAGAGATGTGCTTTCTGCATTAGGGGAGCTTCTTATCTGGCAGAAATCTTACAACAAGATGTAAATTGTCTAATTTACACAGAACAGAGAACCACAACATCTTCTCTCCTTTCCCAACCAATAAGAAGAGCAGTTATCATTCATTTGCTAGTCTTAATTATGTTTTTTTTTCTTTTATTATTATGAGTGCTTTCCAAATCATTACTGCCTGGCTGCAAAGGGAAAGTTCTGACCAAAATATGAATCTATAGCATGTCATCTAAAGGGTGTGAAAAATTATATCCTATAAGGTCCAATGCTTTGTATTGATCTTACAGAAGAGACAAATCTCATGGGTCAAAGTTGAAGTGATATGGACAAGCAAAATCAATAATAATTTTAAAAATAGGCATTTTTTTCCTTTTCTTTTACTAATTCATGAAAAGAATACAAAAGTACCATAAGACTTGCACATTATTGATGTTTTACAGATTGCTACTCTTTTTTTTAATTAATTATGTTTTGGAAAATATGTTTTGCCAACATCCAGTTGGCAAAGATATTTGCAAAGCTGAAATCAAGCATTTCTATAAGAATGGATCTGGCTTCTGTTGTGGCATGGCTAGTGCAAGGTTTTTTGCTGCCACAGACCTGCCCATATTTTCTGGACGTTTGTGCTGACTCTTATTTACTGTATCTTAGTCTTTTTAGACGTGGAAAGATCTAGATTTTTCTTTTACGCAAACTAAAACAGATCCTCTGAGCTGGAATTTTTTGAAAGCTTTCCATCACTGAATTAATGGTAACAGATCTAGAGTAAAGCTCATTGCTTGGGAAACCCTGCAGTCACTGAACCTCTTGATCAGATGTCTGGCCACTGGGTATAGGATAGAAGGCATGCTGTCCTATCTGCCCTTAAACAGAGTCAAAATCTAAGAGAAATCTCTTTGGCTGAAATTATTCCAGAGCTTCTCTGACTCTTGTAGGCTGGTTTGGATTTGATCTAGCATTATTTCAGGGTTCAGCATTTTTCATGCAGCTTTACCCCCTCTTTGCCAACACACAGAAATTTAGTTGAGAGCTGCTTAGCTTTTTTGGTTTTCTCTTAGGAAAATCAGGCTGTTGGGGATTTCTGCCATGTACAAATAAACCTCCTCTACAAATTAAAGAGGTCCCTCAATAGTGATTTCCATGACACCCACTCATCAGTGTCCACCTTCTTGAATACTTATGGCTGACATGATCACATTAGTGTCTTTGTTGGTGACTAAAATGGAGGATATCATTCGACAACATATACAACATATGCATAAATTTCTGTTGGCAGGCACCCTAGACTGAGATAATTCATTTCATAAAAATAAAATAAAATTATACACCAGGTTTGAATTATTTTGTTAAAGAGATCAGGAAAATGCTTCTCTTCCATCTTCCCTCTTTCAGTAAGTGCTCCTAGTATTTTGCTTCTTCCTACGTCTTGTGTTATGGCCTCTTGCTTTAAGAGGAATAAAAATGGACATAGACCAAGATGACATTTTCATTGGCAAAATTTCAGCTTGCTGTTAAATATTGTTATTATTTAAAGACCTCAAAATGAGCTCTGTACTGAATAGTGGGGAAAATGTTACCCCTAAGAGTGAATTTGGCTCCTATTAAAAGCCTATTGCCAAGATCATGCCTTGTGCCTTGTATAGGATAACTTGCTAACCAGAGACCATGTGCGTGGGGCTGGGGACAGGGGAGGAGAATCCCACACACCTAATTATAGCCTTTAGTATTACACAGCATTTAGCAACCATTAAACAAACAATTGTTTAATTTCAAAGCTTTTCTAATTAAACATTAGTCACACACTCTCCTTTGCCCTCTATTTGCTGTGTTAAAAATCACAACCCTAAAATAGC
Source organism: Fulmarus glacialis (assembly GCF_000690835.1). Classification (NCBI taxonomy): domain Eukaryota; kingdom Metazoa; phylum Chordata; class Aves; order Procellariiformes; family Procellariidae; genus Fulmarus; species Fulmarus glacialis. Next base: position 32,744 of record NW_009221389.1, on the reverse strand, counting down.
TTACTTTAAAGATTCCGTAATTAAGCAGCCACTTAGTCCAGGAACATCAAAATCCTTCTTTCCCAAAGACAGCAGACATGCCTTCAGGTGAAGGGTTACACCAGTGTAGCCAGTGGCGGAATCCGACTGAAAGTATATATAAAACTCTGTCTACAAGCATTTAAAAAGTGCAGTGGGAAGTGGATGGAAGGAGTGTAACAGAGCAGATTGAAGTGGAGAAAGAAAAACAATAGGTACAAATTTTTACCAGTTTCCTCAGGCATCCATAGCAGCTGCTTAATGATACATGTATCATTATATCTTGGAGTAGTTGGAGGGCAGAAGCAGACTTGATTACACTACAGACAATTGTTTCACAATAATTCTGGACCATTTTTCATTAGCTGTCTCCCCTCACAGCAAAACGAGGGATAATTTTTTTTTTAAAAAATCTTATACCTCTAGAAAGTTGTCCAACAGTTAAAGATTTTTAATAATTCATCATGCGAAACATCTTGAGCTAAATACTAAATTTCCCAGCAATAGCAACAAAAGATGAATGAAAGAAGCTGAGGTTAACGTGCTTTGATAGAAACAAAAGGGTAAATAAAAAGAATGATGCTATCACTTTTCCATGATTTATTGGTACATTTTTATTACACCCTCCGCTTTGACATGTTTTGTCACTCAGTCTGTTGAGCCAAACCAGTTCATTCCAAGCAAGCTGATTAAGTAACTGATTAAAACGAAGCAGCAGATTTGTCTGCCTATAATCATTTGCCATCACACAAGCAATAGGTGGCAGGCCTTATTGGTGAGCGCAGCTGCTGACAGTACCTTTTAGGAAAGATAAGGACTTTTGGTTTTGATCACCTGGCCTCGCTCATCAGGTCACAAGGTGATGTGACTGTAGTGGTGCGAGCAATGACTTTTATGGCAATTGCTATGTTTTCTTGCTTTTGAACCAATTTTAAAAAGATACGACTTGTTCATAGTAGCATTTAAATGTGAGGTTTCTGACTTCATTAAATGGACATAATGTACCCAGCTATTAGCAAGGAGCTCTTTGTAGGAGGAGAAGCCTTGTTACTTATTTTAGGTCTGCTTCCCAAGACACATCGTGATTGCTCCTCAGGACAAGTAAAGGTGACTAAGACCTAAGTCCAGGCTCTTAAAGTCCTGAAAATTACATGGCCTAAAATTGTGAGTCCTGTTCAATGGCAGCTTGTTTAGAGGACTTCTTCAGGTAGAAATGAGGAGGTGATAGGAGCTGAAGTGCAAGAAGCCATTTCAACAGTGGTAACAACAGTTGCCTGCTACCCCAAGCATGGGCAGCACCTTCCACAGGAGTCAGAGCTGGGGTACACAGTTGAAGCGAAAGACCTGCTGCTCCAGACTTGCTGTTCATGCTGCCGAGAGGAAGACAAAGTTGTTAGTGACTGCAGGTTCCTCCCAGAAATAGCATCTGTCTTCTCACCTCTCTCTCAGAGGTGGGAGCCAGCTTGGCTTTCCAGCACAGGCAAAGCAGGCGATGGTGGTGGTCTGCATCATTTGGCGTTTGTTCCTAAAGCCTATTTTGGGTGCTTGAGGTTGCAACTGGATACCTAGGATTTACCAAAGCATATTAGAGAAGTGAAATGAAAGGGAGTGAGAGTAGGAGACTTAAACCAACATCTGTGGTTTTGAATACACTGTGAGGGGTTTATCTGCCTGCCTGCCATGGTGTGTGCTTAGACACAACAGGCTCTCCCTGCAAGATGTTTTGAATACTGCTGTGATGAGTTAACGCACTAGCTGTCTGCCTTTTTTGAAATGCCTAAACTTGGGAAGTCAAAACAAGAGGCCGCTGCTGTTCAGGATCCCAGTGTGGGACATCCTCATAGGCAATAATGTGTCCCAGGAGCTCTGTTTCCAAGACCTGGTCTTGTGAGCAGCACAATATGAAGCAGCTGCCGCAAATGGCATAAATGCTAAATTCTGATTCTTCATCTGCAGGTAGAAAATGCATTTTTTCTTTCCTAAGAGGACCAAAAATTTTCAAATTACACAAAAAAATCTTGTAACCCTTAGGTGTTGAGTCCTTAAAATATTGAAATGTGATGATATACACTAAATGCATCCTAATTCACACATTCCCTACTTCAACTTGGTTATTGATAAAATTAAAAGCACTTCCAAACATAAGGCCACCAGAAGTTAGACGCATTTCTTAAAATTGCTGGTTTAGCAAGTGATTCTGCAATCAAATGTGTTTTGAAATGCTGGGTCCTGCACTGGTCATTGCATTGCAGCCCAGACACTCCTTTAATCTTACTCAATTCATCATTGTCTTGTTTGAAGATTGTAATTTCAGCAGGTTTTCAGAGAAAAGGAAGATAGCATCTAACTACAGAACACAGCAAACTGTAAATCATCTTGCCACGTTCACTTTTCCATTGCCCTAGCAATTGATGCTGTGGCTTCTCTTGCCCTGTAAGTTATAGCTTTAGTAAAGCATTGCCAGATTCAAGTCAGCAGGCCTCTGCTGGCACTGCAGAATGACAATTCTTATCTGTTTTCTATAGCCTGACATTTTCAGAAAGGCCTGGAAGGTTTGGTTAATAGGGTTTGTCAAAAGGGAGCTACAATATAAAACGTTGAAATATGGAATGAGAGCAGAGCAGAGAACCCATGTCACATTAAATGTTACCAAAGCAATTTCTAGGAGACTAATTATTCACAATAGATAACTAAATTGTAAATCTCTATTACAAGTGGGGGACTGAATGTGAGTTTCCTTGGAAAGCAGTTCTGAAGTCTGCTACTTTAATAGCTAATACATACGGAAAATGGTAGATGTACCAGAGGCTTTGGAAGATGAGAGGTCAAAGGATGAAGGGACAATAACTCCTGGATTCATTCACTCTGCAAGTCCTAAAAAGACACATTTGCATGCCTGATAGAATTTTTTTTTTAGTAGTCTGATATTCAAAGCATTCTGATATAATAATTCCTTATGACTATTGCTAACTAGAGAAAGGATGAAGGGACAGACATC
>NW_009221389.1:0-29703 GCF_000690835.1 Fulmarus glacialis | reverse complement strand
AGTGTTTAGCGGGTTTTCAAAAGAACGGTGTTTTTTTGCCCTGCCGGCAGGCAGCTAAACACCACACAGCCATTTGCTCACTCCCCCCACCAGTGGGATGGGAGAGTGAATCGGAAACAAAAAAGTAAAATTTCTGGGTTGAGATAAAGACAGTTTAATAGGACACAAAAGGAAGGGGAAATAATAATGATACAAAATAAGTGATGCACAATGCAATTGCTCACCACCCGCCAACAGATGCCCAGCCAGTTCCCGAGCAGTGAATGTGGCCCCCCGGCCAACTCCCCCAGTTTATATATTGAGCATGATGTCATATGGTATGGAATATTCCTTTGGCCAGTTTGGGTCAGCTGTCCTGACTGTGCCCCCTCCCAGCTTCTCACTGGCAGGGTATGAGAAGCTGAAAAGTCCTTGACTAATGTAAGCACTACTTAGCAACAACTAAAAACATCAGTGTGTTATCAACATTATTTTCATCCTAAATCCAAACCACAGCACTATACCAGCTACTAGGAAGAAAATTAACTCTATCCCAGGTGAAACCAGGACACAGTGATAATAAGGTACTTCCTAAAATTCCATGGCCTGCTTTTTGGCTGCAAAGTCCCTTCAAGGATGGTAATTGTGCTTGCTAATGCCGCTGTGAAATCCTGCATCCTATTACCCGAAATAGCGTATAATGGGTAATCTGTGCCCCGAGGAGGTATTTGTCCCTGTCCTTTCTGTTATGAGGCATTTTGTGAGAGAAAGGTAGTAGACAGTGCCTATGAGAAGAGGCTCTCTGAAATATCCTTTTGGGATAGTTCGTGCAACATTTCTTGCTTCTGTTCTCTAGATTGTTGCTCAGCCTTATGGATGCCTTTGGATGTTCTTATTTATTACGAAGTAGTTTTTAATAAATAGACAATGCATTGTGGCACAAACTGTATGTCTGACTGTATTTTTCCTGTTATTACCTCTGCTCTCCTTCTTTATTATTGCTTCTGTTAGCATTTGCTGTGTAAATATATGGAGATTTACCAATCCAAGACAACGTGCTATGCAACTGGAAGTGTATTCCTAAGAAACAGGGATGTAACTATACTCCAGGGTGGCTGAACTCTTCTTTCTGGACTGAAGGGTATCATCCAGCTCATTAGCAAAGTCTCCTGAAAGAAGCTCTTGCTTCTTTGTGGAAGTGCTAAAGGGGGAAACTGTTCATAGCAGAGCATATCAGGAAGGTATCATAATTTCCTTCCTGGTGTCTGTCTGTGCAGCTGTGAGAGGAAATCAATACAGTAAGGTTATCTCTGGCAAAGCATATGCTCATAAATGGGGCTCCAACTCTTGGAATTGTTGGGGATTAATGAGGAATATTTATGTTCTGAGTAATTACATTAGACATGACATAAACGTAGATAGGGTGGAGGAGAGATGGATTTCTTCTGCTTCCAAAGGAAATGTGAACTTTCAACAGGTTGCTGTATTGGAGCAAGTTTGCAAATTCCATTATTCTTTGCCATAAACATTAAAATGTTCTTTTTCCTTTTTCTATCAATAGCCAACAGTGATCTGTATAATTGGCAAAGAGCAAAACCAGTACCTTTGGCTAGGTTGTGACCATGATGACACTCAAACACTTCTGTATTGTGATGGTGGAGGGTCCTGTTACGTGCAAATGCACTTCTATAGTTGATGAGCTGCATGGGCTTTAAGCAATAGACCACAGATTCCTGTTGCCTGGACCTAGGACTCCAGCCTAGGCTGGAGAAGCCGAATTGATCTCTTTGAAGCTGATGGTCTCAGCAGAATTTCAGGACTTCGTAGGTTTGATGGATTTTCAAGTAGTCTGCTCTAACAGGCAGGATGATTCTGTCTGTGCTAATGTTTATGTGAGTATCTTGGACATGACCATAGCAGGCTAGTTATAGCTAATGTGCATGAACTCTCTGCAGAACAGCCTTGTGCAATAAGTCTTAGAAAGCACTGGGCTAACTGCATGCATCACACAGTCACTGCGCTTGCACAACAGAGTTGATATTTCTGGAGGTGACTTGTTAATTGTGCACCTCTTGTTAAGACTGACGAATCCTAACATATCAAATTTATTTTGCTGCACTGTGCATCTAAACCAGAACTATTTATGTCCACAAAGTCAAGAACAGAGATACAGCAACTCTTGTCCAGAAGAAGTATTTCTGGTCTGTCTTATATCTATATCTAGAGTACAACCAGTGGATTGTTACATCAAGGAATGAACTATCAAGAAACTACAGAGAGGAAATGTGGACTATTTTACAAATGAAGTCATTCTGTACACAGAAATGTTCCTAATCATTAAGCTGTTGGCACTATCATACTGCAGACGATTGTTGAAGTTATTCTAGGAAATCACACTTTTGAGGAGTCTTTAGATCAGTGAGGTGAATATGGCGATTCTTTCACCTCACAATTTTAGTATGTATTTTCAGAGGGCTTGCTTAGACTTTATCTGCAGTAAAGCTACTATGGATCTCTGTCATGTATGAGCAGTAATTACTAGTAACCATGCATTTAATTATTTCTGTGCACTTAATTTGTATTCATTTTCATTTAAAAGAGTGGCAATAAAAAGTGAAGGGTAGTATGGTACGAAAGAGTACAGTAAAATAAGTACAAAAGTAGAAACAACATTTCCTGAGTTTGAGTATGACATGATTTGCCATACAACGCAGCAGTTCTTCCATTTCATAGTCCATCAGAGTTGCAGGACAAGGCAGCACTTCATAGATAGTCTACTAGGTGGCTGCTACAGTGATAAAATACGGAGGGGCATGTAATAGGGAAAAAAAGAACCTAGAGTCTGGAGATGGGCAGTGAAAATGGGGATTAAAGATCTGACCTTCTCAGAATAGCCTCCAGTGTTTTCATCTTAGTAAGGTGTAGAGATTCTCTTCCATCCTGGTGTTGCTGGTATTTCTGAAGTTTCCAGTCACTCTGGGACTTTTGTCCGTCTGGAGGCTTGTGGCACAAGATGGCATATTCGCAAAGGTTTCAGTTGTAAGAACTGTCTTTCCAGCAGGGACACAGAGAAGAGGCAAGGACCTCATCCTTGACCAGTTGGGAAATCTGTTTGACGCTCTTATTCAACTAGTCATTCATATTGTGATCTGTGTTAGTTCTCAGATCTGAGTTGCTCCATTTGGGAGTCAAATTCAATTTCATTATTAAAGGATTCATATATATTATTATACAGTGAGGAACTAGTGCTTGAGGGGAGGATGAGAGTGAGGGTTCTTAACTAACCACTTTTCTAATATTTTATAGCTGTTGAGGCCAAACCACAAAAATGGTGGTTTGGTTGCCCTAATACACACTGGGTTTTAGCCCACAGAGGTGAATGCAGTAAGCATCCTGGACACAACTGAGGTCTACGATATCTGAAAATCATAAAAAAATTTTGTATATATGAAAGTTTAACTTTTCCTGGACTATATGGGAGTAGGCGCTTTTTTTATTTGCTTTTTTTTTTTTCACAGCTTTGAATTTATACTTGAGCTTAAGCAGCTCTCTTGCACATGTGATTTTTCAAGTGAAAACTGTTTTTTGTTTGAGATCTTTGGCCAGGCTCAATTTTTAAACTTTGGTATAGAGTCGGTTTCTTTTTACTCACTTACTTGACTGGATTCTTTAAGAACTGCTGCAGTTTGATTATCATGTAACTCTTCTCAAACTTTCAAGAAACCACTGCATCTTCTGTTTCATGAAGTGTGTTTTTTTGGAATATTTTGCAAAAGCAAAGGTGCCTGGTGGTGCCACATTTATATTTTTTATTTTTATTTGTGGCAATCTTTGCATTGACTAATGCTTGTATGAAACCCATCTGTGCCATCCTTATTTTTGGTAAGGAGCTCTTAGTCAAACACAAAGTCCCAGCAGTGAGAAGGTATAAAATAGACTGTGGACAAAAAAAAAAAAAACATTTCCAGTGATTTTTATTCCCTTCCTTCTAGGCACTCATTCAAGACCCTGTTAGTAATTTGTTCAACAGTCCACACATATGCGAGGATAGAAAAATGAAATCTTCTCAGAGTTGTTTGCATTAAGAATTATTTACTTCCCTGTAAAAAAAGCAGTGAAATAAACTTTCTGAGAAAGGTGTCTTCTAGTCACACAGTTGTGGTGGAGCCAACTCACTCCAGAAATGTGATGGAACATGCACCAGGGAGGTGGAGCCACTGGGGTGCTGCTGAGTGACTTCCTTCTGGTATTAAATACTGAAATTAAGATGAGATTTTCCTAAACAGGGGCTGCCAGAACAGGTTGTAAGTGATGCTGATGTCTTCTGAGACCAGCACATAATAACGTGTTCTGGTCATGTCCTTATATTATACAGAGTTGATAAAATCTAGGATTATAAATTGTTCTGCTAGCCATCATTATCCATACTAAATGATTTCTTGATACTTCAAAAAAGAAAACTAATGCACAATTAAGAAAATGTCATTGCTATCTCTTGTGCAAACTACCTTGTAATATTATCAGCTACAGCAAATAAGTCTATTTTACCAGAGAATTACATATTTTAATTGATGGTTAAAGTTCATTCATTTTAATATATTTATTATATAAACATACAACATGGTTGAAGTAGAGGGAAGAGCATTCTGGGTTGCATGTTCTTTTTCTTTATTGTGGTGGGTTGACCCTGGCTGGACGCCAGGTGCCCACCAAAGCTGCTCTATCGCTCCCCTCCTGAGATGGACAGGGAAGAGAAAATATAACGAAAGGCTTGTGGGTCAAGATAAGGACAGGGAGAGATCACTCACCTGTTACCGTCATGGGCAAACCAGACTCGACTTAGGGAAATTAGTTTAATTTATTACCAATCAAATCAGAGTAGGTTAATGAGAAATAAAACCAAACCTTAAAACACCTTCCCCCCACCCCTCCCTTCTTCGCGGGCTCAACTTTTCTCCTGATTTCCTCTACCTCCTCCCCGCCAGCGGCGCAGGGGAACGGGGAATGGGGGTTGCGGTCAGTTCATCACACCCCCACCCCCCTCCCCAGGGGGAGGACTCCTCACACTCTTCCCCTGCTCCAGTGTGGGGTCCCTCCCACGGGAGACAGTTCTCCACGAACTTCTCTAACGTGAGTCCTTCCCATGGGCTGCGGCTCTTCACAAACTGCTTCAGCATGGGTCCCTTCCATGGGGTGCGGTCCTTCAGGAACAGACTGCTCCAGCATGGGTCCCCCACGGGTTCACAAGTCCTGCCAGCAAACCTGCTCCAGCGTGGGCTCCTCTCTCTCTCCATGGGGCTACAGGTCCTCCCCGGAGCCTGCTCGCCTGCTCCAGTGTGGGTCCCCCACGAGGTCACAGCCTTCTTCGGGCGCATCCACCTGCTCCAGTGTGGGGTCCTCCATGGGGTGCAGGTGGATATCTGCTCCACCATGGACCTCCATGGGCTGCAGGGGCACAGCCTGCCTCACCATAGTCTTCACCAGGGGCTGCAGGGGAATCTCTGCTCTGGTGCCTGGAGCACCTCCTCCTCCTCCTTCTTCACCGACCTTGGTGTCTGCAGAGTTGTTTCTCTTACATGTTCTCACTCCTCTCTCCCACTGCAATTGCTGCTGCACAGTTTTTTCCCCCTTCTTAACTATGTTATCCCAGAGGCGCTACCACCGTCGCTGATGGGCTCAGCCTTGGCCAGCGGCGGGTCCATCTTGGAGCCGGCTGGCATCAGCTCTATTGGACACGGGGGAAGCTTCTAGCAGCTTCTCACAGAAGCCACCCTTGTAGCCCCCCTGCTACCAAAAGCTTGCCACGCAAACCCAATAAATTTATTTATGTTCATATTCTATTTTTTAATATATTTAATTGCAGAAACAGTAACATACTTTTTAAATAAACTTTGCCTGGCGCTACAAGAAAAGGAAAGAAGGTTTTGAAGAGGCATTTACATTTTTTCCCGGAAATGACTCAGCAATTTACATTTGCAAGGAAGCAATCCTTTTTTTTTCTAAATAAGCCATCGCATTCAAAGTTGATTCGTTCCAAGGAAAGGAGCTGAAATTAGTTACTGACATGCAATAATTCATTTCTTATTTTACCAACAGTAATTAAATTGCCCGGAACTGTTGTCATTTAACAGCCTATTAATTGACTAATGTGCATTACTTGCACGCAAGCTATAGGTAAAATCCAAGGATTAAGAAAGGAAGAAAGAAGGAGAAGAAAAACCTCACTGATTTTCATGACCATCATAGATGAGCGATTAATTTATTTCATAATGGAATGTAGTTTTTGCAAACATTAATAGGTTAGATTTTAAATATGCAATCTCATCGGCAATAGCCCTAAAGAAGGAAATGGTAGTCAGCTATTAATTCTTTGGAGACGAACAAAATGGCTAATTGGTTGTGCTTTCTTTCAACCATATGAAGATTATATACCTCTTCCTTCCTTAAAAATCAATGATTTCTGCTTGGATCGGTATTTTCGTTATAAAATTCCTTCCTCTAATCATATTATTGGCCAAACATTCTGATATTTTCCTCCTTTTGTTCCATCAACATCGAAAGAAACTTTGTCATGTGTATTGGATAGTCTCAGCCTAATAGCAACTACGCACAAAAGTGGATATAGGCAAGTTCAGCAGCTTTGATATTGTCCAGTCAAATATGATGCATTCCAGTGCTGCATTAGTGGCCTATGTGGGGAAAAAAATCAATGAGGTCAACATCTAGGTCCCATTTGGGAATAATCTGCTTTATAAAAATAAACCAAAAAGTTCTCCGTCATCACAGTAAATGCTAATTTATAGTGTTGCAGGCTCCTAACGCAGACTACGACTATATGAATAGACAGGGAAACAAAGGTCAAGTTTTTAAAGGGAGAGATGTGAGATGGGATTTTCTAAATCACGTAACCATGGAGAGACTAATAACAAGAATGTCCTTCTATGAATTGGGAATCATCAGTTAGAAGACATGAGGAGGAAAATGAATTGGATATATTAGCTGCCTAAATGTGAGAGACGCATGGAAATTCAGTTCATTGAAGTAGCAGTTAAGACACTGATGAAAAAAAAAGAAAATCTTAAAGTCATTGTATAGGGCTTCTAGGAGGATCAAGGGGAATGGAATAGCTCCATGACACAAGGCTGAAGAGACCATCCGTATTACTCAGTTTATACACCATGGCTGGGAGTTGTTTGTCCAAATGCAGGAGTCAACAGTGCCCATGTCTCCATCTGCTTGGCTTTCTTTGCAAGTCTGTGATGAAAAACAGGCACTTTGTGCTGTTTTTCCTCATTTAAGACACAGCAGATGAATTGTGCTCTGCAAGTGCTTATTTTTCTCTGTTGACTAGAAAGGGAGCCTTCATCAATAGAAGGGATGTAGACACCTCCACTGCAGATCTGTGAAGTTAGAGAAGATGAATCCCATCACTAAAATGGTTGCCTGTCATATCTGGTAAACACTTGGTTCTTAAATGTCACTGAACCTGCACCAGGCCCTAAATATGGCTGTGGTTTTTGCATCACCATGATTCTTATTGTTCAATAGCAGACCACAGGTAAAGTGAAGCCTTCGGACTCCTGTGGTCGTGGTGCCTAGTGAAGGAAGAACATTTGAGTGCGCAGCCAGACTCCCTAGCATTCACTAGGCTGTCTTTCAAAACGTAACTTCATGTAAGCCCATAACATGCTTGTTTTTATTTCAATAAAACAGTAATTTAGACAATAACTAAGTATGTCTGGAAGAATATATGGGAAGGCTATGAAACTATTAATAACATTTGGATACCTCCTGCACTGTTTTAATGCATCACAAGTTAGCACAGTATTGATTCAGTATCAAAGTTCTGAGAAACAAGCCCCTTACCAATATCTAGGATCCGATGTTGTAATTGAACTAGAAAATGTTAGATTTCCAGCATTACTGCTGAGAATTCTTCCCAATAAATGTGTGTTTTCCACTGGGGCTGAAATCACTGCAAGTGCTAGTTTTAATATTTTTCCTTTTTATATTTTTCCTATCATACAGGTTCCTTTTCTCCCCTCTGTGTGTAAAATAAACATAATGGGACCAACTCTTGCATTTTACTATGTTGACTTGTGGGAGGATCATTAGAGATACTTGGTTTAGATAATTAAATCTTTTGTGGAAGGATTAAACTTTGGAGGAAAGAAAATGGGTTGACTTGGAAAATATTGTGTAGAAAAAAAGAGCCAGTAGGAATCATGGGCGGTAGAAGCCTTTGTCAGTGTGCAAGGAAAAAGGAGAAAGAACGGAATAGAAAGGGGAGCCATGGTTATGACACCAAAGCACAAGGAAGAAAAAAGAGTCCATGCTTAAGGAGAAATGAAATAGTGCAAAGGAAGGAAGTGATAAGGAGAATGGCTATGTATTTGGCCTCTTTATTTTGAGTGGGTGCTGGCATACCCAAAACCAGGTGGCACAGCAATTTCCATTATACATGCCTCCTCATTTCAGGATCTCCCTCAGATTTCGATATTCCTTTTATCCAGCATCTTCCATCTACAGTTATTAACCTCCAGAGTTTGTCAGTAAACGCTGAAGAAATGCGGGATACACCTTTTGGTTTTTTCCAAAGCTCATTTTGATTTTCCTTCTTAGGTCTAGGATCACATAAGCTTAGTTTCTTTCAGAAAACAAGATCATAAAGGGAAGCCAAAAGATTAATTTTTTTTTTTTTTTTGTATCTTTGGCTTTGTTAGATGCTAGTGCTTGTTGATTTATGCAGTGCACCTGCCTTTCCTTCCAATAATATCATTCTTTCTCATAGCAACAGATCCTGGTAAGTGGCCTCAACCATGACATCTGCAAGGTAAAAGCATACTGTCATTAGACAGCAGAAGATACAGCTATGTAGAAGGGGCAACAGGAGTGAACTAGAGAGTTAGGAACGTTGCTGCCGTTGTAGTAGCGCCTTTTGTCAAGTTACATTGGTAGATTTATGCAAAGATTGTCAAAACTGCATTTTTTCAGCTGGTTCTAGTCTGTGCAGTTACAGTTGCTCCCATGCTGGATGTAGTATGGACGCATATGCCTCCGCACTGGCTTTCCGAAGTGCCTGGGTTTTCTTTATCTGAAGCTATGCAGCTGTTTTGGCAAGAGTCTGTTCCATGTGAGAAGCTACAGAGTGCAGAAAAGCTTGTTTCTGGTAGGAAGTCAACAGTTCTTCCTTATCTATAAATGGTTCATCACATACGTAGTTAATGTCAAGAAGCTGAATAGCCACAGCTATAAATAACTTGCTAGTTAAATGTATTTTGTTCTTCGATTGTTTTTCCATAGCTAATTACGTATAACAAATATAACATGTCAAATGTAGATAACCTAGAAGTTATTTATCCTCTTTCTTATTCATCCTAGATGGCTTTTAACCAAGAACATACATTCACAAAATATGCCTGCAAACCACAAGTAGCAAAATCTGAACCTGTAAGTACATGTGATCTACTTCAGAATAGACATTTAGCGATTAACAGGGAAGAAATGACACTGACTTTTCACAGCTCTGTTGCACACTTATCAAAACGCCAAAATCTGAAGAACTTCTGAGCCTCTCATAATTTCTAAACAAGTACAGTCCAAAATACATTTTAATCTTTCCAATTGATTGGGCCGCAGAAGAAAAAGGAGTTTCAGTGGTTGAAGTCCAGTAACATTTTGTCCTGGACCAAATGTAGCAAGAAGGCACAGAAATTATGAATTGTCTGGATCAGAAGTAGTTCCCCAAACCATCTGACATATCACCAGGCTCTGTGGTTCTTCAAAAAGCTGTTATAGAGTTAATCTACTGTCTCGTTAGACTAGCTAAGTCTGACTAACCTCATCAAAAAGTACTACAGACCTGTATACCTCTTAGATGTAGGAGCACAATGGCAAGTACACACAAATCTTTCAGGAAGATACCTTAGAAAGGATGCCAACCTCATGAGAAAAATATTAAAATCAGATTTATGTTTTGGTGGCTATGGCTAATGTCACAGAAATTTAAGTTTTAAACCTAACTTCTCATATTGGCATATGCATTTTTGCACAGTCATACCAGTGAGCTTGACTTCATTCCCATTCCAGATTGAAACAGGAGGTTTTAGATAAATGGAGAAACATGACCTGAAATTTTCTATTGATAGATCTGAATGTTTTGCTCTTTAAATTGTAGAAAAGCTATTCTAAAATAATTTGGGATTTTACATTATGTTTGGCCAAATAGCAGTAATTAATCAACACTCCCAAAGTTTACATCTTGTTTCTCCTCTGTTTATGAGACCTAATGCCAATACAGTTGTTTTCTGGTGGAAATGCATGAGAATTTATACTTGTAGCTGTTGTTCCTGTGATGAAATAGTTCCTCAAGCCCATAACATCATCATTCTGGACCATAACAGACATGAGTTCGCATGTGCCATTGGTGCTAGGACAGGGTTTCTGTCATTGCAGGCACAGTCCGAGGTGTTGCTGTTTCCCTCCAAACTCGGGGGTGGGGGGGTGTTATTTAGCGCACAAGTTTCCGGTTGCCAGTGTCTGAAACTCACACGGTCATAAACCAACAAAGGGAAAAAAGAGAACACATAACATGGGATTCAGAAATAATTCATGATGATTTAGTTTAATTTGAGTTACTATAACCCTAAAGCTCCATTAAAACCTAAAATGAATGCTATTTCCTCCTGAGAGCAGAGAACAATCTGCTAACTTTTGCCAAGATGAGAGCTATTATGGTGTACAACATGAATGCATATAAATTACAAGGTTTATATTTGCTGTTTTCCCTAATGTTAACTTTGACTGGCATGTCAAATTAAAAGCAAGAGGGAAAAAAAAGAAAAACCTGCATCAGATTAAGAAACATATAAGGAAGTGTAATTTCTAACTACAAAACACAAGACCTTCACACTTCAAAAAATCCAAACAGGTTTTCTTTTAATGATTAGGTTTCACTTTTTTCCCCTTTATACTAGAGTTGCATAGAGAACTACAGTAGTATTTGGAAATAATTCAGTAAGTCAGGTATCTCCTTTTTTCACAACTCTAGTAACACTAGGGATGTTTCAGGTTTCCTACTGTTCATGTTTGGTGCAAGGAATGCAGGAAAATTAAAGTAGGTTGAAAATTCCTGATTGAAACCAATGTAGAAAATGAAAGAAAATATTATATCTCAGGACATGACACTGAAATTGGCCTGAGCACACTTGTAATGGCACTTGCAGCCTTTTGCAGGTAAACAAATAGGAAGTTGCTTTCCATTAAGGAAGACAGATGCTGCAGAGAGCCTGGGTCTCCCCAGAGCAGCTGCTCTATCTAAGATCCAAATAGGTCATTTAAGCCCTGATCCCACAATGAGAACTATTGGGTCAGAATGTGCCTATCCAGGGATTAAGTCATGACCTGATAAAAGTGAAAAACTGGGATTTTTATATATACTTAAAGCATGTTTTCAGAACATGAATATTTCAGAGGGAATTTTTTCCTGCCTCACTCTTTGTATTTGATACAAAGAGCTTCAACTTTTGCTCATTTCAATTCAGCTGATTTTTGCTCCCATTGTTCAGCTCTTTTTTCATTCAGATAGTTTAATTTACCTACTCTTTTATACACAGCTACTGTGTTTATGGATAGTGAAATGTTTTTCTATATGTCAAATGAGCATTTTAAAAGTATTATACTCTGCGGGCACGCAGGGGATGATGTTTAAACATAGCTTTCTCCCGCCTAGGCTTCCAGTCGATTGAATTTTGAATCTCCTATGAGCTAAAAAAATTGATTATGGAACATTTTGGATAGGGTTTGGAACATAACTGTATAGCTGTCTGTTGCTGTGCGTTACCAGAAGCATCATAAAGCAACTGGGTCCAGGATGTCCTTTTAAGGAGATTATTGGGTAGGGAATGGCTTAACATTTCTAGCTTCCTGTTGAATATTTTGAACAGGGAAGGATATTGCTGTAGAAGTCCACATTACTGGAATATGATTTTTTCCCACTTGTAGAAGTTGAAAAACTCATCAATGTGTAGTTGGAAAGGCAACAACTGCCCAGCAACCACGAAGCAGTCGGGGACAGACGGGCAGAGACAGACTAAAGGCTCACCTTCTGTCTTGGCAGTGAGCTGGGGCAGCTGGTGTTGGTGGTGAGGAAGGTGGGGAGACTGCCCTTCCCGCTGCTCTGCATTGCCTCACCCCACAAGCCTTCTCTGTCAGTGGCAGGAGAAGCTGGCTTAGCGTCTCAATCCTCTTGTGCAGTCTGTAGGGTCACTGCTGTGTCTTGTTACCCCGTCCCTGGCTGCTTGCTGCTCTAGGAGGGACGGGGGTAGAGACGGCAGCTCCCTTCACTATAGCTTTTGGCAAGAGCGGCCAATCCACAGTTAATGGCAACAGATGCCAACAGGAGCGAAAATATACTTTATCCATACAGTGAGCTTTATGAGATGTCTCAGAGTTGATCAGTGTTGGGGTTAAGAAAAGGCTGGATCAAAGTTGTAATTTTGCCTGTTTTCCTTCTCCTGCACCATCATTTATACTTTAGCCCTTTTTCTACTGAAGAAAATGTGAATTTATATTCCTTGCAGCTTTGGTCCTTCGCTATTCATACTTAGAAGAAGAACCAACTTTTAGTGTTCTCAGTAAGTCTAAAACATTTTCCAAGCCTGTTAATTTCATAACTGTATTATTTCCAATTGCAAAGTCATCAATCTCAATTCTATGACTGCTTTTGGTTCTCTCTCTTGTTTTCTTTTCCCCCTTTGTAGCTTCAAGTTCACTCTTTTATTGCTGAAAAATCCTAGTATTTTTATTCCTGTTCTAAAACTGGCTGCTTCCAAATCCCTGGGGTTCCAAGTCAATATGTTTGGTAATGACTTCATACAAAGGAAAAGGAAAAGAAGCCAATTTGTGTTTTCCACTGTTGTGATAAATGCATATCTGAACTTTCAGTTGGTCTTGGCTTCAAAGAATAAAGTAACCAGCTTTGCTGGGTGACACTGTGGTCTGAGGAACAAACCGTGTCATGACGAATACTGTGATATCCCATTTTCTTTGTTTATTTTTCAGTGCTCAGGTGACTCATCCTCCACATCTGAAAGCAGAAGTAAGGAATGCAGGCATAAAACTGAAACAGGGGTCTGCTTAAAACCTGAAATAAGGATAAGGCCCAAGCATTTGAACAAAGATTAATGTCATCTTATAAGAGGCACTGCATAAAATCCTACAAAGGAAGGCCATGCCCCTAAAGAGATCACATGATTAAAAAGCATTTGAAATTAACGATCAGAAATTCAGGTTTTAAGGAAATCAACATTTTCTGTGGAAGACACCAAATTTTATCAGGATTTTCTGTCAAGAGACGTTTTGTTCACATGCAGTGTGTGGTAAACCCTCAGTCAGAGCTACCTGTATCCCTGAATTTTGGCGTGATGCTCTTTTTTTATACTGTTTTTTGATGTGACTGTATTCTCCTTAAGGGAGGTGATTGCAAAGCCTTTCTCATCCTCCCCTTTCCTTTTATCTTACTTTGTAGTTTAAAAAACGGGATCAGGTTTTGCTTTCTTAAGAGTTCTTGTAGATTTATACCTGTGCAAATGAGAAGTGAACAGAACACACACGCAGCCATGAAATAAAAAAAAAAAAAAAACAGGCAAAACTCCTAAACTTCAGCACCACCACCCCCCTTCCAGAAACTGCCGGTGGCCGAGTTTTCTGTATTGGGAGCCTCCCAGTCCGTTGTGTGTAAAACCGCATATCTAGACACACTGTTTTTGGGGCAAAGCTCCCAGTGACCCCTTTAAACTCAGAGCAAATTTTGCGTTGAGTGCTTGCTGCCACAGCCCAATCGGCAGTAGTTTGACCTGAGCTGGCCGGCATACAGCAAGCTCATGTATCTCTGCGTTGTGATGCAGTCACACAAAAGTGACATTAATGTAGATGTACTTAAGTAATAATATAATTCCAAGTAGTGTCCTCAGAGGATGAATTGTACTGAGAACCAGTATATTGATGCTAAATTGAGCACTAAATTGAAGGCTTAAAAATGAGGAAGCTAGTAAAAAAGATGTTAAGGTGAAAAGTGAGGAAATTAAAGTGTTGCAGCTCAGCATGGGGGCTACTTAAACATCCCATAAAATGAGTAATAAATGACTACCCCTAGGAAAAAAAAAGAGCAACTCAAAGAGCAGGATTGCAAATTAATAGGTATAGGTAAAGGCAAAATTCTGGAAAAGCTGAACACGTCTCTGTACAGGAAGGGAAGAACTCAGCTTATGAAGAGGATTATAATTAATGGCAGGTAAATATGAGGCAGAAATGTGGGGATACTAAAAGGCATTTTGCAAAGCAAACAGCCAAAAGCATATAAACAAATAACAAAGAGTTGTTTAAATCTACAAAGGGCAGGAAGCCTGCTAAAGCAGACAGAGCCAGAGTCAGCTAAAGGACAAAGCACTACAAGAGGGGGCAGGATAGGAAACAGCTGTGTGGTAGCTCTCCTGGCTTCTTCTCCTGGCCATGCTCTTTCCTGGCCTGGTGTCCCCTGCTCTGAATATTTCTCTTTCTTGCCACAGGCCTTCTCATGTGATTTTGGGGTTTTTTTTCCTATTTTTCTTTGGTCTGTGGACTTTCCTCCATCACTGGGCACAGTCTATGTCTTGCGTTTCCAACTGTCCCCTGGAGAAAGGGATATTTCCCCAGGATTATTTAAGTCTAGCAGCATTTTGAAAATGGAATGCCTGTAAAATCCCAGACCCAAAAGATCCTCAGGGAATTTAATCTCTATAAATGTTTTGTCAACATTTTCTTTTACCTCTTTTGTGGCTTATATTGCAATGATTGAAATGTGGGAGCATATGGTATAACATAAGATATTAAAATGACAAAGAATACACAAAGCATCCTTGCAACAGCTTTGTGCATCTGCTTCAGCATCTTGGCTAAATTCCAACATGGGCTATTAGATTCCTAAATTCCCTACTCTTTAATTGTCTCTGTGATAGGGTCGAATTGCGTCTATTCTAGTGTCCTGTGCATCTGTGCCTCAGTTTCCCAGCTGTACCATCCTCTGATTAAAGAGCTGATTTAAGATTAACCCTCGAGCCCAACTGCTAAATCTTCCTCTACCAAAACGGTCCTTGAGAACAAATTAGTCTTTTCAGCCCCACTTCTGGGTTGCTGGTACGCTGCTGGTGTCTTTGGAGGGCTGAAATGGGTATTTCTCTCACCTTTTTGAAGTGTCTTGAACCCTAAACAGCAGTAGCCCTGTGAAGGCAGAGCCTAGGCACTTGAATTGTAAGACACTCCGACACAGTCTGCCGTCTTAAATAACGTGTTGCTAGCAGCTCATTCCTCTCTGAGCACCATTTTATATGGTGAATGTTCACCAAATTTTAGTATTGCAAAATAATTAGTGAAATTTGGAGGGGAAAGAATTGTAAAAGAATGTAAGTTTATGGTGTGCAGCCTGCTACTTTTCTAGTTTGTTCTCTGAATAATTTGGGAGTGTTTGGTATTTAATAAGTAGAATGCTGCCTTTAAGTACTTTCTTTTGCCTTAAGCTCTTAAGATATTATTCAGGCACTGAAAGTAGTGGAAAATCACTAGTTAACAAAGGAAACTGATTTTTAGATGAGGTAACCACTCTATTGTATAGGGTTTTATTCTATATTAAGTATATTTAACAATAGAGATAGATTTGGGGATGAATGAAGAGAAGTAGTTGCTTAGAAAAAATGATGATAGATCTCCTTGTGTAGTTGTGAAAATGACATAGAATCTTTTCTCTCATACAGGAGGAAAAATAAGCTGTGGTTTTGAAATGTAGCTTAAGGGAATGGCTGGTAAAAAAACTGTTGAAAAGAGTTAAGGATATGTGCCAACAGTAACTGCCTGTGTTTGTTTTGCTTTCAGTTAAAAGTAATTTTAAACTGGAAAAGTAAAAATTTACGTAATTGGGGATTTTGATAGTGTATGAAGCTAAACCTTTAGAATTTCCACAGGACTTGAGAAAAGTGGAGATTTTTTTGTTATAAAGCATGTGTTTTAATGGTTTGAAATAATCAGTCTAATAATGCATATGTATATATATGTGTGTGTGTCTGTGTATGCGCGATATCCAGGGAAGGTGAGGGTAGGAGGAAGAGAACTTCCAATAACTTGGCAGTCATATAAAACCAAACAATAATCAGAGTAATTTCAAGTTTCACAACAGGAAATGTAGAGAGCCAAATCATACTCCCTGTGCACCACTCGAGTAACCACACCGTGCTCTGGGGAGTCCTGGGGGCAAAGGATCTTCCCACCCAGATGTTCCACAGCTGCAGCAGGGTAGGCAGAATGGGCTGCTTCATTGAGGAAAGCATGGTCATGTGGGGAAAGTGTTCGACTGAGATTTGCAAAGTTGCAGAAGGGAAACGCTTAGATCCATTAACTGGCATTCAAACCAAGGTGACCTGGAAAGTCATTTTTTTGCTCTTTCATGGGGAAAAGAAATCAGAGCTGTAATGTGACTGAGGGTGGTCAGGAGGTAATGCGCCTAGTCTGTCTTTCAGCCCACTCCTTGTCCAGAGTTGGTAATATTATCCCAAACATCGCTTTTTTCCTAAACAAATACAGCTTACCATAAAACTAGAGGACAGACATCACATTTTTATTTGCATCTGACCTTCCCCTGCATCAGGAGTGTTTGAAAATAGGTCACTGTTCCATCCTCAGTCGTACCAGAGAACATATTTAGTTGTGCATGTGCTATGTACTTTTAATGGAAATGTTTACCTAATGCACATTACATTGTGCTATAGGATAGTTATGCCTTCCCTCTTCTTTCTCTTACCTCCTGTGTTACCGCTAACGTAGACCAGTCAACACTGAACACCCATGATGCAAATGTATCTTTTTAGTTTATACAAATCACATTAGTGTGACAAAGCTTAAAATAACTGCTGTTAAAAGAAAAAAGCATTTATGGGAAACACTTGATTTCCTTGGCTTCTATTTCTCATGCATTGATGATTATAGCTGTTAACAAATCACTGCAGTATTTCTTCTGTGTATGAAATTTATGGGCTTGAAATTCCTCGTAGAGCTGATCAGTGCTGAGCTCTAGCAGATCTTGATGGAGGGGAGAAAAAAATGATAGTGAAAATAAGGGTCACAAAGGAAATAGGTGGCAGAAGAATATCCTAGAGAAGAAAGCACAGCATCAAAAAGCAGGCCACAGGAATTATGTTTCTGGCTTGGGCATGGACCTCATGTTTCATCTCTTGTGCTGCTTCTTGGCACACCTGTCTTGTTCACATAGATGTAAATTTTTTGTGTCCTACTCTGTGCGGACCATGTGCTTCGCCTGATGGGAGCAACTCAGCCAGCGATACTTGCTTCTACTCCAACAGAAATTGCCAAGTCCTGCCTGTATGTTGGCAGCCTGAAGGCTGCCTACCCTCAGTGATGCCAGGTGCTCCAGGTGCTGGGAAAATAGTGATAGTGCTATGGCTTGTACCAGGCAGCCTACAAGTTTGTCATGAATCGGTGCTTGCTTCTCACATTAAACTTGCAGCAGAGCAGTTCAGAGACTTTTTAAACCCAAGTGTGTAAGGTGAGGCTCCAGAAGCCTTCAGGCATCTAAATTAGGGTTGGACTTTCCAAGACACAAAGCATCTGCAGGTCATCTTTCAGTGGTTGTTTTTCCTCCTCACTCCTGTTGGGCCACAGGTCCTCAGTGTCTCAGAAACTCACGCTACTTCTACTCAGGTAAAGACTGTTGGCTGTGAAGCAAATTAAACACTTCTAAGCATTTTGCATGCTTTATGTTACCGGCTCACTCTGTTCACTAGCTCTTTCACATCATAGGAGCCAATGAACTTCTCCAACTTGAGATTTTCTTCCCCCTTCCCTGCCCCTTCCATTATGCTTTCCATGAGATACTATGGCTAAGAGCAGCCAGGCCTATGCGAGGAAGAAGAGCGTGGATCAGATCTTGCAGAATGAAATCCAGCAGACTGCACACAACGTGCGAAACAGCAATGGCTTTTGACACTTTCTGGCATACTAGGTGATCCATCTGGAACCCACCAAAAATGGAATGTTGGTGAGATTCGGCTGCTGCCTGCCTTCCTGGTGTTTCCTAGCTCACACGCTATCGGTACTGCAGCTACGAACATGAGGATACTTGTGGGATCCCAGAGTCATATGGTCAAATGTTCAAAAATAAACGCATTTTTGTTAATGCTGCTAATGCTTTTCTGCAGATTTCAAAACCATTTTTCAGCCTCATACTGGAAAAAAGTTCTGATAATTTATGTTACCCAGATGTTTTAAAATTCAACAGCTTTCACTACCCGTAAATTTCATAGCATTAAACACCTGCTGGCTCAGAATAGCAGTTCTTGCCAAAAAGAAAAGCAGGAGCAGAGAGATACACTACTAATGTGCTCTATTCTTTACCATCAGAGCTAAGGCTCTGAGCTGAAGCCCAGCACAGCATTACCCCATGCAAAGCAAGTTTTTCTGCCTCTGTGTTTCAGAGTAGAGGACTCACAACAATTCTAGCCTGCCAAATAATAAAAAATGAAAAAAAAGAAAAGAAAAGAAAAATAATTCTGGAAAGTTAGGAAGGAGACTTTTCTTAGGCCCTTACTGAAACTCAAAAAGTCTGATTATTGAAAACTGTGGAGAAATCTATAACGAAATATCAAAGCCTGGAAGCTCTTAGAAGGGGTGAAGGAGCGCAGGTCTGTGACAGACAGTGGCACTTGCACCACTCTGAGAGCTGGACTTGGGATGTCAGAGAAGTATGAAGGATCTGACTGCAAAGAACAGGTATCATGGTGGTGATGAGCTTCAAAAGGACAGGTTTTAAAATCTGTGGAGAAACTCATGAAGGGAAGGCTGAAGGGAAAAGTGAAAATCTTAAATGATGGAATGAGATTGGAAGTCATTTAAGAGTACAGTTTTGGAAGCAATACCGATGAACTAAAAACAGAGAAAATAATGAGCAGAGAGTTTTAACAGGCTTGGCTGAATGTAGCACATAAAAGTTTTCAGTAACATCCTTGCAAACAAAATCTTCAGCGTGGCGTCACCAGGTTTACAAGCCCTTTATTTTCTTATTAATGAGCATTTGACCGGATTTTTATTTATAGCATAGCTGCTGGAAAGAAAGAGCATAAATAGTGATTCGGAGAGACGTGAGTGTCGCCAGATTGCTGTGGGTGAGTTGCTGATGAAGAAACGGAGGAAAAGGACTCTGAGGGTGTGTGAGGGAAGGGCAGCAGCTGCTGCCTTCTCCCTGACAGGCTTTGGGGGCTGGCAGCAGGGAAGCCGAGCATGTTTTTTGAACTAATTTTGTAGGTGTTGCTGTCATATTTTGGAGGAACAGCCTAGCGATCAGGCCGTGTTTGCAAGACGGCAGTAATAAATAAATTGAATAGAAATATTTAAAGTCGGAGCTCTGGCAGAACAAGCATTCATCTCTGTTCAACTGCCGTGAGACTGTAACAGCCAGAAACCTGTGTGGTTCAGCCACTGCAAGCGGCTTAGAGTGCGGCTTGTGGTCATTGCTTTCTCCCAGCAGGCAGTAGCGTACAGAGCCGGGTGGTTGCTCTCTCACAGCTCACCCCCTGCAGAAGGACTGAACTGGAGCAGCACCGCTTTTAGGAGCAGCTGATGGACATATCAGTGGGAACCGCACACCTCAAGCCAAGTAATTTATGTGAATGAATTTTTTCAATGTACTTATGGTGGTCCTGTGCTCGTACGTGGTATCTTAGTTTGATTTGTGTACAGGAGTAGTCTTGAGGTTTGTGTTTCAAGAAACATCTCCAGGTAGAAGCTATAATAATGTTTCACAAGTAGGAGGCAGTTTACATTCTGCTCTTGGAACAAACCAATAATGTACCTCAGACTCCGAAGGGAAATGTATTGTTAATGGAAAAATTGTCTTCATCTTCTCTTTCTATTTAAGGCAGCCTTTGCTGCCAGTTTATCATGAACACATAAAGGTCTAATGCAATACGGATTAGATGGTATAAAAGTAAGAGAGCAGCAAGAACTCCAGATGTTCATTAGTGGAGTGGCTATTGTAAAAAGCCACTGAGGAACTTCATCTGTTCTGTTCCCTCAAAGATTTACAGTCATTAAATAATTTTCAAGGGACTCATATCAGTAGATTCTATTGTGTTTTATAAAATCTTTCCTTTTGAACGCTGTGGGCTGAGTTCGCCACTGGCATCGGATAAGCAGTTTCACTGCAGTTGCACCCACTTATGTTAGTGCTTAATTTAGCCCTCTGCCATTGTGCGTACATACTGAAAGGCCACTCAGGTGCAATGACAGATGGGGCCTTAAAACTTTATTGCCCTGTATCTAGAAACATAAGTAATAGTCAATTTTGCATTGCTCTAACATTTTTAAAAGTAAATTGGGTTTTTGGATTGTATTTCATTCTTACATTTTTAATAAAGTGTAACAGGCACCAGCTTTAAAGCCACATTTACAGGATTAGATTTTCCACTTATATAAAGAAAGGCATTTTTTTTCCCCAACAAGATGCATTTATGCTTGCAATTGCAGTGAGCTGTATCCTGGCACCTATTGTTGTGCCCTGTGCTGTAGAGGAAACCCCTTATCTACCGAGAGAGAAATCCAACCTTGATCTTGTTCAGAATGTCAGAATAGCTTTAGTCATAGCTAAATAAGAGGCTGAACACTTATTTATTTTGCTTCCTTTTTGTTTTGTTCATTTGCTTGTGTATGCATGTCAACATGACTGGCTGGGATGTTTGGAGTGTTTTTATTCCACTTTAAGTAGAGGAATGATCCTCTGGGTCAGCCAAAGATACTTACTTGCTCCCTTTTCCAAGTCCGCTTCTCTTTTTCTCCTCCTGCCCCCACCATCTGTTCTTTGCGTCAAAGTACTAATCTTGCCCTTATTTTTTGCATAATTTCTTACATTGTAGTTGTACAAAGAAAAGGACCTACTTTCTGTATGAAATTTAGGGACCATTTCTTACAGGGAACCAAGATGTGCTTTGTAGTCTTGTTCATCAAGGAAGTTAACTTTAAGGATGTGAATAATAACATTGCCCTTAGTAGGAAGGAAGATTAGGAAGTTCAGTCACTTTGGTTGTCATTTCCTTTCCATTTTCAAAATTGCCATTTTCTGCTTAAAGTCAGTGAAGCTGTTACTTGTAAAGCCATGGAGACAAAAAAATTTATCTTGTTTGTCGAGTATACTTTCCTCAAATACAGACTCTTCCAGAAATTGAAAGAATTTGGCAATTATCTTGTTTCTTAAAAGCAGCGGGTTCTAAAAACAGCCTTAAATATATACATAGAGAGAGAGAAAGACATATCCCTAGAACAAAAATACAGCATTTTCATAACAGTGTAAGTCCAAAATGATACAATGCTAAATATTGCTAGAGCTGTTCTTAAAATCTTTTTTCTAAG
Organism: Fulmarus glacialis; assembly: GCF_000690835.1. Lineage (NCBI taxonomy): Eukaryota > Metazoa > Chordata > Aves > Procellariiformes > Procellariidae > Fulmarus > Fulmarus glacialis. The sequence continues at coordinate 8,280 of NW_009221389.1, read as the reverse complement.
GCAAATAATCAGTCAGGTAGTGACAGGACAGAACACTATTTTTGACGTCTATGCCTTCATGAAGCTCCTATCTCTTATTGGCTTAAAATTGATCAAAATACCACAAAACCACCAAGCTTCTCCGTTTTAATTAAAAGACACACAGTTTCTTATGGAATAATTTTTTAAGAACTACACATCAAGCTTTCTAATTTTTGCTTCAGAAAGGTTTCTAATGCAGTTTAAAACATGATCTTCTGTTACAAAAACCCAACTGCTACTTTTTTGTTCCTTGTGCTGAAATACGCAGTACAGAAGGCACAACCTTTCCTCAGTCTTTGTTGTCACAGGTGATGACACCACTGTTTGAGGCCAAATTCAGTCCTTGATTACAATGAGAGACGGGAGTATATGCCTTTGGGGGAAAAAGTGTTTTGGATCTCTCAAAACTTTTTGATTAGGCTTCTCTTTCACCATGTGCACGTATTAAAAAAACAAGACTAAGACAGGAAGCCAGACAAAATGCACTGAGCCATATCCTCACATGATTTCACTCAAACACGGTTGTACTGGAGCATATTTATGTTGGTAGAAGACCTCAGCCATACAATTGCTGTTCCTACCTCCTAGGTTCCTACCTACATACCACATGCACAACTAAATATGTTCTCTAGTTCGACTGAGGATGGAACAGTGACCTATTTCCTGATTCAGGGGAAGGTCAGATGCAAATAAAAATGTGATGCCTGGCCTCTAGCTTTATGTACCTGTTCCTACCAAGTTCCTAGCTCTGTCAGGGCAGATCAATTCCACACTTCTCCTCACAGTGTAGTGAAATTACAGTCCTGACAAGAAAGCATATACCTTTGAACGTACAGACATGAAGCTTAATCAATAACTGCATTACTGTACATTATTTCCTAATTAGGTATATACGTTTATGCTGATAAATAGAATGGGGCTTCATGGAGCTGGTCTCTCGTTTCAGGGCTCGTGGCACCATAACATAATTTAATGCTAAGTACCATTCTCAAATTAGTTGTCACTTTAAGACTTTCACTTCCCTTATTTTGAAACCTGAAACACATGGATTATTTGCACCTAACCCAATGCTAAGCCCAAATAGTGCTAGGTCCAGTGTTAAACTTTTGGGCAGTGGCTGCTCCAAGTGGAGTCCAAATTCGCAGGTTAACTACCTATTGTCTCTACATAGCTCCTGGGAAAAGAGGGGTTCCTCCAAAGGGCAGAAGAAAAGCAAAAGAAGGGAGAACTGCAGCTAACCAGGACAAAATTCTCAATGAAGGATTAATTTTAACTCCCATCACTTCACAGAGTTGTCAGTATCACCTCTACAGGACCCACCACCTTTCCTGAGGGCAGGGGCCTAAAAGAGTTTCTTTCAAAGGTCTGAGCTGGGAAAACTCTCATAAAGCATAGCCAGCAGGTAAAATGAACCTTTTGTAAATTAGCCTTGTGATTAATGTACTCAGATGCAAAGGCTCTGTAACCCACTCCTCCCAAAGGAGGTGTATAAGCACATCTCCCATGTGAATGCCTTAAATCCCAGGCTGTGAGGGAAAAACAGCTCGACCTTTCAGGTGGAGCAGTGGCATTGGGCAGCGAACAGAAACTGGGCAAAACCTAGGGGTCTGGCTCACAGATAGCATGGTAGACTGTGCTTATTTATCTTGTATGCTTTGTTTACTTAACTGTAGATGGGTGTCCTGTTCTTGATCTCTGTTCTCAGAGCTGTTCACATGCATTACATTAAACTATAACAAATGAAAAAGCAAAAATAATTTCAAGAGCGATACATACTTTATTTCAATGTTCTTTCCTCCTGGGGGAAAAACTAGCAGGGCTCTTCAGAGCTTCAGGACACTGATAATCCTCACTGACTTCAGAGGAAACCATGGGCACATTGCACTTTCAAAACCAGAAAATCATCTGTTCATGTTGCATATGCCACAGTAAAGGTACAACACTGGCATATGTGCAAAAAACTTGGACTAAGGAGCTGATGGTACTTAGCTCTTCCTGGTAGACTGGCAGTGTCTCCCAATAAAAGGATTTGGAATTAACAAGAGAAAGTCAGACTATTTCCAGGGCTCGCAGGCTTGGTATTCCTAAATAAGGGTCTTTGCCTTCTGAGGTAAAGCAAATACTTTAATGGCAGAAACCTGGAGAGATCATAGACACTTTCTTGTAGTGCATAGGCTTTGTGAAGCTAACTAAGTGAACATTTAGAAACGATTATTTTTCCTTTCTTTTTTTGATCATCTTGTTTGTCTGGTTGATTTATCCTCCTGTCCTCCTTACACTGTCTACACTTTAATCTGTTTCTGGTTTATGGGAACTATAAAAAGTCTTTTACACTGAGAGATTTACTTTATTTGAATGCAAATTAAAACTATTATCTTTCAGTTACAGGCCAAAGATTGCAAAATAATGCTAGTTTATAACTTGAAAAACTAATCTTTTCCCCCCGTAATGCCATGTAAATGGTTCGGTTAATGTAGAAATGTACAGTTAATTTTTGCCAATCATTTATGTGTTGTATATGTTAATTTGCTGAAGCAGATAACAAGACAAGGAGGGAGTTAGATTAGAATGATATGAAATTACAATATACTTTGCTGCTGACAACTCTATATAAACACAATCTTGGGTTCAACCTCCTTGTGGCAGTTCCACTGCAATCAAAGAAGCCAGGACAGTCTATGTCTGGCTTATATTTTTAAAGTTAGTGCTTATGAGAAAATGAAATGGAATTGATGGAAAGTCTACAAAGAGGGGGAGAAGAGGAAGAACATATGTTACCTTTACACAAATATGATAACACAGACGATATTTTGAAGGGAGATGAAGAAATAAAATGCATTTCCCAGACATTGGCCTTGCTCTTTCAGCTTGAGAAACTGTTGGTACCATGATCAGATCCTTTTGTGGGGCAGAGAATCTGATGACCCAGCAGCTGGGTACGTAGCATGCTTGTGTACACATACTGAGATGCATGCACTGAATTACTCTATGCCAAGTAATATCTGCCCCAGAACAAAATAATTTTGTTTCTTTGTTGTTGTTTCCTTGTTTTCCTTTCCACTTTTGTACTCCTAGTGGGAGGACTCAGATGTAGGAAGAAAGAAGCTTCTTTCATGAGATGGGAACAGGTAAGCAGTAACATTACCTTACTTTGTCATTCGTGGTTTGTCTTTCACGAAGATGAAAACTTTCCTGCATAGCCCCTAAAAAACATGCCAAGATCCACAGAATAAGGCCAAATATAACACATCAGGGATTTTGAAGGGATAGGAAGGGCAGAATAGAAGCAGGGACAGGGATCTCTGGCCATCTTTGTTTCAATTTAGGCACACTGGTCCAGTATAAAGACCCAGCAGCTCCCTAAAACCAGAGCTTGTTGTGAGATATGGCAGTCACTCTCTGATGCTGAAGTTCACCTGCTTGTCCTTTATAGGGTATGTGAGCAGCTCTCAGGACACTGCCCGGAGTGCATCTGTCCCTGGGCATCTCCATCCCTCTATGCCCAGAGAAAGCAGCCTCCGTTCCTGCAACAGGACGGAGTGCTCCACCAAGGTGGGGCTTGGCCTAAGTAAGGAGCCCTAAACCATGTTTCTTTGTCATGTTTGCCTTTGTTGCTTGGGACAATGATGATTCTGCTTGTGGCCTGAAATCCCAAATGTTCATCATGCACGTGTTTATGAATCTGGCCCCAAAGTGACTTCATGAATGTCATGCAGCACGTGAATGCCAGAGTCAGGAGTAAAAACCCAGCTTCTGATTGTCATGTCCTACCTTACTCTCAACAGGACTTATTCCTGTCTTACTCATTCATTAGTTACTTACAGGGCTTACTGCTGCTTCTCCTCCTTGTACTTTTTTAAAAAAATACACATTTCTCTAAAGTAACTTTTCTCTAATGCATGCAGCACGTTGCTTGGTAGACTGCGAGGGGCTTACTTTCAAGAGTGGAATGACATGCCTGCTGGAGACAAAACTAGTTCTGTGTTTCAGTCTGGCTGCACGGACTTTTCTCTATGAGTACAGTGCTTTTGTGTCTTGTCTTTTTCTTACAATGTATAACTGGAATTACACCCATAGAGAAAGGGGTACTCTCCTTCCCCCACAGTTTCTCTACATTTGATTAATTTCTACCTCTGGAAGCCAGAGCTGAGGCAGAAGTGAAGCAAGGACTGGAGTATCCATAAATTCCCAGGCTGTTTTGGGAATAAATCAAGAAATCATCTGTGCATCTCTAGATATGCACATCAGAAGACAGAAATGGAGAGTAAAACCTGAATATCTTAATTTCCTCTGGAGGACTTTTAGTCTAGTCACACTTTGCTCAGATGTAATGACACAGAATAAAAGGCCCTAGGATTTCATGTTGCCCCAATAGGGAAGTTGTAAGGGGAGTGTTTGCTCATTCACACACTGAGAAATTAATGGACACTCAATGCCATACTGGTAACTCTGGTTTGATTTAATTTTTCAGGGCTGAGCAGACCAATCGGGGACAGAAGAAAAGACATTCGTAAAGGTCAGACACCTCCAAATCACATCCTTTTTCTGGATTACCAGTATTGTAATTAGCTGACATGCAACATTTTTGGAGCTGTGAGAGCAGCTCTCTTTAAGGAGTGAAAACTGTTTTTGATTGCCAGCATCCTGGTAGTGGGTTTGGTATTGTCTGCTTGCCAAGCGAGCCATTAGGTTGGCTGAGGAAGAAAGGGTTGTCACACTGATAACTGATAACATAGCCAATAACCACTGCCTCATGTCCAAGAGGTTTTGCTTCAGCTGAAACATTTTTTTTTTCTATTAAAGACTTAAAGTGTGAAATTCTATAATTCTGAATTCCTTCCAGAAACCCGCTGTATTGGTTTCTTTTCAAAGTTCTTAGTGGGTTTTTACAATAGGAAGCCAGACCTTCAATTAGCACAGAACATGCTAGTTTCTGCGACGTGGAAACTCAGTTCATGGTTTTGCCTGCATTTGGTAAATTCATTCATGGGACATTAAGGTCATTGCTGAGGAACACAGAAAACTTCAGAAATAATAGTGAATTACAGTCTCTGTTTTCCTTTTGTACTGGTCCCATCCTGTTTTCCTTAAGTAAATCAAAAATAATATTTAAACCGAAAGTATGTAGGGTTTTTCTTTGCGGAAAAATGCAATGAAAGCATACTGCTGCTGTGGTTTTTCAATGGCTCTTGCAAGACAGGGAAGTCTCTTTCAGGAAATTGTTTTTTCTTGTTGGAAGTTTTCTTGCTAAAAAATACGTTTGCATAACCAAAATTCACAAGAAAAGAAAGGTCAACGTCACTGACAGTTTTAGGGAATTCTAGCAAGAAATTCAGAAGCAAAGATGTTGATTCACACTTTCACTTTGAAATAAGTTTGTGTAGATTTAAAGTGTCTCTTAATTGCATTATTTGAAGTTTAAAATATCTGAAATTATATTCAGTGGAAATGTTGATTCACTATTAAGAACACGTTTCAATTTGGAAGGAATCTTCTGTGTGTGAGCTGACTTTTTCTCTGAAAAAAATCTGAGATGTATCCTGTAAAATTTCTCTTTAAAAAACTGTGGTTTGCAGATTATTTCTGCTGGAACTTTTATTGATCACTGCTTTATATAAACTGACTTGATTCCTAAATAACTTGAATAGACAGGAAGGGGACTGGGGAATACAGATACAATCTCAAAATATTGTTTCTGCTAGTGCTATAAGAAGTAGCTTAGTTCATTTTGACTGATATACTTTTAAGCTCTGTTTTGAAATACTTTAATTTGAAGCTTGAACTGTGAAATAACAGGGCCAGAGGAATTTCCCTTCTGGTTTTTACTGCTTCCCAAATTAAGTCATATGGGTAAAGATCTTAAAATCCGGCGCCAGTGTGTGGCTTTACTAATAGTATCTATGTGATCATGTCATTCCCGAGAAAGGCATGTTTCAAATAAAAAGGAAATGTCAACCTTGAGTATTTTTTATTAAATCCGTTTTCTTCTTCTCTTCAAGTTCAGCTTTAGCTGACCACTTCCTTTGTCTGGTTTATTTTTATTAGAAATGAGCAGATTCATTAACTGTGCAACTCGGTGGTCAGGCAGTGACTGGATATGTCCAATAATGGGTAATAGTTGTATTTTTCATTGGGAGACCAATGTTTGCTTTGGAGATGGCCTGGGGAACAGATGTAATCTGAGACGGCTCTATGTTTACCTCTTGTTTCACTGATATGCTGAGCATGTTTGAAACCAGTGAAAAGAAAAACAAATATTTCAGAAGAAAGTACCTGCAAGCACTCACTGTTTCCCCAGACTGCTCCAGCTCCCTGGGCTCCAGCCAGAAACTCCACAAACACAGGACTGCACACACACATGCACACGAACATGCATGCGCGCACACATACACACACACACATATATTCATATATATTTCATGATAAGCCGTGCCCTGCAGCCTGCCTGGTTCCAAGAATGCTTTCCAACTGATCCTATGATCCACTTTTTTCTGTGAGGGTGACTGAGTACTGGCACAGGTTGCCTAGAGAGGCTGTAGAGTCTCCATGCTTGGAGATACTCAAAAGCCATATGGACATGGTTCTGAGGAATCAGCTCTAGATCACCCTGCTTGGGCAGGTAGGTTGGACTAGAGGACCTCCAGAGGTCCATTCCAACCTCAACCAGTCTGTGATTCTGTGATTCTATGTGTATTTAAGCCATTTGATGAACTAGTCAACTGCTGCAAGTTAGGCTACTGATCAATGTCTGTCTGCTCATTGGAAAGCTTTTTTGATGTACATAGTTTCATGCAGTGGGTTTAATATTTTTTTTTCACTCCTGTTTTTGCTTTGTTTCTCCTCTTTCCAGCAGTTGTCACTTCCTACATGGATATTTATTGGTAGTCAAGGTCATTTGAAGTACTTGCCACATAGGTGACTCAGATGATATGAAACAATCTGAGGAACATTAACGGAAGTATTCCAATACTACACACAATATTGAAATACTGAGATTCTTGCCTCCTCATGTTTCTTTCAGCATTATTTTCCCTGTCAAAATGACTAAATTTCAGATTGCAGTTTGCATGCAGGCAATAAGAAGTGCTAATCTTTGGTAAAGGAGGAAGTGGGTGGGGAACTGACAGCAATTCATATTGCCCATTTCCCAAAGCTGTCTCATTACTCTTTAATTGTTTCTTTTGCCAAGCACTCTTACTGTGGCAGCAGAATAAAACATTCATCCAAGCTTTGCACAGTTGCCAGCATACATACTCCAGTTTAGTCTTAATTGGTAGAAATTGCTACGGACTTACACTCTGGGAGGCATTGCCCACTTCTACAGGCTACGGTATGGCCCCTGATGAATATTCAGTGGTGAGTGTGTTTCTTTCATGTGGTTCTAGCAGGCACTGGTCTTATTTAATGTCATGCATGCAAAGGGAAGTAGTGACTTGTCACTAAGGCTGTTCAAAGTCTACAGGGTTCGTTTGTGTAATGGCTTGTGAAATGAAACTCTCAAATGTGCTTGCAGTAATTGGTAACAAGCCACGTTTTGCAGGAGGCAAAGTCTTCACACGAGTATTGGTTTCTACTTCTACAGGGTAGAGTGGGAGGAAAGGAGAAAAGCCAGATCTAAGGACAGAGTGAATCATCCTCAATTACAGCCAGGTAGAGAACACCCTGTCAAAGACCAGCCTGTCACCAATCCCTCTGTGGCACTCTGGACATGTTTTCAGAATGTCCCTAGGAACAGACATCCCAAACTAGGCAGGAGATAGCTAAGGGCTTTCCTGAGGAAACAGAAGCTGTTGCTGAGTAAACACCCTGTCGCGGTGGTTAGCAGACTTCAGGGCTACTCTGCAATAAAACTAGTGTGTACTGCATTCTGGTGGAGAGTGGGTCGCAAACCTGAGCTTTGAATCTAGCATTCACTTCAAGTGAACAAAAAATGTTTTTACAAATATATATTAATGACAAAAAGAGAGCCAAGGAGAATCTCCATCCTTTATTGGATGCGGGAGGAAACATTGCCACCGAGGACGAGGAAAAGGCTGAGGTACTTAATGCCTTCTTTGCCTCAGTCTTTAATGGTCAGACCAGTTATCCTCAGGGTATACAGTCCCCTGAGCTGGAAGACAGGGACGGCGAGCAGGATGAACCCCCCATAATCCAAGAGGAAGAAGTTAACGACCTGCTATGTCACCTGGATGCTCACAAGTCTATGGGGCCGGATGGGATCCACCCGAGGGTACTGAGGGAGCTGGCGGAGGAGGCTGC
>NW_009221388.1:15963-19541 GCF_000690835.1 Fulmarus glacialis | reverse complement strand
GGAAGGAGCTGCGAGGGACGTGGGCACGCAGCTCCACCGAGGGCTCTGGCTCCTGCCTGGCCTTCAGGCGGATCTTCTGCAAGGAGATGGGGAAATCAGGTCTGTGGCCACCTCCCAGGCAAGCCCTCACCCCCAGGGGGGACATGCAGGTTGAGCAGGGACGCCCTCCACCAAGACACAGTTTGGCTCCCAGCTCCATCATGATCCAAGTTGATGTGATGGGATGCATAACATGGGGACCCTCATGGCGTCTTCAAAGCTCCTGGAGCTCTGGAGCACAGTCTCAACCCCTGCTCTCATCTGGGACTTCTTTGTACCATGGCAAGGTATGACCAAAGCTGGGGGTGGTACCAAGACCTGCACCAGACCCCAGTGCCTCCTAAGCGGCAGCTCCAGGGATTCCTAGACGGCAGTTTCTTACTGCAGCCAAAAGCAGACCCTCTCTAAGAGCTGGAGCAGGTCTCTTGCCTCAAGGCCTCCTGTTGGGCCATGAACTGATTTGAGGAGAGGGCCCTGGAGCCAAACTTGGACACCAATGTCATGAGACACCACCACCAGCTGAGTGGTGCCACCAAGGAGAGGTGACATCCCATCGCTACAGCCCAGGCAGTGGCTTCCCCGGGGAACCTCACCCTTCCCATCACCGGCAGCGCCCTGGCCAGCCCCGATGCGGGCAGGAGACAGACCCCTCCCCATGCCAGCCCCCGCGCAGCCCTCACCTGCTGGATGGTGGTTTTGCCCGCGATGGTGCGATACAAGCGGACAGTGAGCGAGGGGATGGTGTTCACCACCAGGGAGAGCAGGACCACGAGCAGGATGTAGGGGTCGGTCAAGGCATTCCGGCTGGCGTCTGTCAACGCAAGAAGTCGGTGGGTGATGTAGGGAAGGTGGAGAGAACAGAGGGAACAACTGTCAGGGGACAGGCCCCCACCCACAAAGGTGTTGAGGGCTCTAAAGAGGAGATGGCACCTAAGTTGGAGTCAAGAATCAAGACAGCAAGATCGAGAAGTGGCAATAAAGAGATGATCTACAAGGTGGGAAACAGCTCGTAGCACCAATCCCAGGCTGGGCTCCCCTGGCTCAGGGAAGGGAAGGACCATGGGGTTCGCCGGGGCATCTCACCTGGGAAGCGGAAGATGGCAGGGGCTATCCTGAAGGCATCGATGCTTTGGGTCAGGAAGGAGAAGAGGCAGAAGAGCAGCAAGCTGGCTGTGACCATCAGGAAGGACAACGCCGTCCAGAACTTGGTGTCCAGGATGATCTGCAGGGGCAAGGGGAGCGCACACAGAGGCTGTGGGTACCCTCTTCCCTACAGCCACTCGTCCCTAATTCCTCCCCTGCCCCAAGGGAGATCGTCCCTCAGCCATGAAGCTGCTGAGGATCATGTCAGAGAACCCAGGGCTGAGCCCAGCTGCGGTCCCTGAACATCTCCCCCAGGGACAGGATGGCGGAGAGCAGACCGGCGCTCCCCTCCATGAGGACCGACAGCAACGCCGACGTGGCCACCGTGACGGCGAAGGACTCGTAGTCGCCAACAGCCTTGCTGCCGACGCGGTCCTCGAAGGCCCAGAGCGCGATGTAGAAGCTGGCGAGCGAGGTGCTGACCCCATGCAGGAGGGTGACACCGAAAACACGGTAGTTGAAGAGCTCGTCTTGCTGCCCGATCACATAGAGCTCAGGGAACTCCAGGCTCTTCTTGGCACTCACGTCCTGCCGGGAGGGGGCTAAGCATCACCCTGGGGAGCAGGATTGGGCCATCCCACCCAACACACCCTTCAGGAGAGCTGCAGTGAGTCTCTCCACCCGCTTGCTCTGGGGTGACGGGGAACAGAGGCACCCCAGGCCTGGTGGTGACCTACAGATGCCCATTTGAGCTGCTTGGTACCTCGTCCCAGCCCAAAGAGCCACGCAGATGGGGTGCAACGACCACCGGGCTGATTCACACACCCGCCGAGGATGCGGCCTCCAGGCAGAGGGGCTGGATGCAGCCCGGTGAACCCATACCTGCTCCAGAAGGCCCACGGACAGCACGGGGTAGGCGGTGTAGAAAATGTTGTAGAGTGCAAGGAACCAGCCCTCGTACAGAGGCTAGAAGGGAGAAGAAAGCAGCTGTGAGCTCAGTGGTGCTTTGGAAAGAATCCTCAGAATGGATGCCCAGGCACCAGGGGTGACTCCAAGAGACTCGCATCCAAACTCTGGGGAAATCCCCATGGACTTGCTCCAGGCTCCGCATCAGCCCCACGTTGTCTGCAGCCATCGGTGGGCTGTGGGGCTGTGCTGCCAGACGGAGATGGGGGGCTGGAGTCACACAGTGGTGGTCAAGTCACACTAACACCCCTTGGGATAAGAGCTCCCATTTTGGAGAAAACCAGCTTAATGCACGTGAGATCTTTCCCTGCATCTGTCCAAGACTGGACATCCCAAATCTCCCCAGGATGCTTTTCCCAATCCAGCCAGATAAAAAGCAGATAACCAGTTGCATCTCAGCCAGGCAACCCCAAAAAATTGGACAGCCCAATACCAGGGCAAGGGAGAAAGGACCACAGGGCAGTGATGTGGACACATGTCCATCAGGCAGTACCAGGCACAAGACCTGCATGAGGTCCTCACCAGTCCTTTGCACTGGTGTGCAAACCTCCATGGGATGGATGGGACCCCTGCTAATGGCAGCATCCCTCACCTGAGCCGTGAATCCGTTGTGGAAAGCGAACCAGACCTGGGCCATGAGACCTGCGAAGGTCTTGTAGAAGAAGTAGCGGAGGAACTTGCAGATGCGCAGATATGCCCAGCGGCCATGGACGAGCAGGAGGCGCTGGAGGTAAGAGAACTGCGCCAGGGCGTAGTCGCTGCACTGCACGGCTTGCATGCCCTCCAGCCCACTGATGCCCACCCCGATGTCAGCGGCTGCAGAGGACAGGAGGGTGTGAAACGCAGGTGGGGAGGTTTTCGGGGAGCCGGGTACTTGATTTCCCTGTGGATCACCCCCAGGCTGATGGGCAGAGGGTGAATCCAGGAGCGATGGGCAAAGGGAAGAAGCCCCCTCCATCACATGCTACGGCTGTGGGAGCGACATGCCAGGCATGGTTGGGCGTGCAAAGAGCACAGCCCCATGTCAGGGCTGCTGGAGAGGGGCAGGGATGTCTCTGCCAGCTGCCCAGGTTAGGGCTTGAAGTTTCATTAAGGTTCATCCCCGCTGCCAAAGCAAGTGGTCCACCCTGCTCTTGTCCCAGGCTGGTCCTGGTCCTGTGCCTCTTGCTCCTCTCCCGGCACATCAATGTGGAGAACTGGTTTGGGGGTTCCCCGCCCAGCTCCTCTCCTCAAAGGAGAGGGTGAGATGGTGGAGATGGCCGGTGGGGCACCACCACTCCCCACCAGCGGGATGCGCCAGCCAAAACCCACACTCCCCCCTGCCCCGAGCCTCACTTTTGATCATGTTGACATCGTTGGCCCCATCCCCGATGGCCAGCGTGATGGCCTTCTTGTGCTTCTTCACCAGCTGCACGATGAGGGCTTTCTGCTTGGGGGTCACCCTGCAGCAGCTCACCGCCTGGCAGCTGGCGGACGAGACCCCCGACGCC